>NC_092861.1:146273729-146311967 GCF_032062135.1 Pyxicephalus adspersus | reverse complement strand
GCGATCGCGGATTTCAATGATGAATCAGGGGCAATGACTCAAAAGGAAATTCTGCATCCACTGTAATGCGCATCAAACGCAGCCCCTGTCACATGTGTGCAGCTCAAATTAAGCAAAAAGGACTTTACTGACTTTAATTTGTGCAAACTCACAAAACCACTTTAAATGTTCCAATGATGACACCAGTTAGGTGACAGCTAAGAGCAGCTATTTGTTTAATTTTGACCTATTTTTTTTTATTCCTGATGAGTATCTAGAAGTAATAAAAAAATCTCCCCCACAGAACACAGACTGCAGAATCATCTCTACTTAATCCTAAAAGGTTTTGGCTTTGCATACAGTTTGGCTCGGATATAAATTATATGACCGTGTATTATTGTTTGATGTGAAATGAATAACCATTTATATAGAAATGATAACAATGACCAGCGAGGAATTTCATAATGAAGCTGCTTAAAGCCAAGGGCAGTTGTGAAGGACGCGATTTCTAAGTTTGGTGCTTAGAACTTGGCGCTGTCCCTAAAATCCGAATCTCTGCCAGTCATTTCATGGTTTTTATTCCGGGTCCTTATCACATCCCCAGCTGGCTACTGTAACATGGGGAACACATTGCACCAATCCTAACAATCAGGAATTCCTCTGCTCATCTAATCCATTTCCTCTTCTCCTTCTCATTAGGGAAACTTGCCAGGGCCTGAAAACATTGGTTAAGTGCTGCCAAAAATCTCCATAATCATTTCTATATTTCACACAATACTTTGTACGTTTCAATGTGATTATGATACCATTTTTAATGTGTGGTCGGTGTATAGCAGGGGAGTCATCTCTGTATTTTATATTACTATTGCCAAGAGTAGTCACATCCAAATGTAGTCACTTCCTGAAAATCTCGGGCTGAATTCTTGTACATTCTGGGGACCCGGGGTGACTATAGCTAGAAATAGATGTAAAAGTTAACATTTATTAGTTGAGTATTTTTAATATTTATATCAGACTAAGTGTTGCTGGATAGGAAGCCTATCTACAAGAAGTTTTGGCTGCAGGTGGTGCATGGTGCAGGGCCCCGCAGCACCAGAACCCTTATCTTGCACTGGAGATTTTTTATTGAATAAAAATACTTACAATCAGCTTTTTCTTACAAAAGTACAAAAAACAAAATCACACTACAAATTAATTTCGATAGAATATTGAAAATCACCCCAAACATTACCCATAACCTCACTATACCTGAAAAACATTTCCCAAAACTTAAATTAATTGTATGGGAACTAAAAACCTAACATAGAGAAACTTCTCTTCGTTAGCAAAACACAATACAGAAACACTTCCCACACTCTTATAGTAAACCATTGTTACACTTAAAACCAAATTTCCAATTAAACTGCAACATATGGAAACGAAAATTCCTAACCCTGAAAGTTCACCTATGACTAATAAACTTCATAAAACACTAACAAAAATACTTCCCACACTCTTATAGAGACCAAACTCATTTTTCAGTTTGCACTGGAACACTGCTCAGGGTATGATAACATGAAACCGGGGTTACAGAGTAATTGTCAAAAAAGATAAAATGCTGAACTTTACCATCTACCATCACTTTAAAATTCCTTTAAATGTATAATATTTATTGACATTATATATCTTTTTTTTCTCAGTTTGCCCTCTTCCTCCGATGGTGGCACATGGGGATTACATTTGCCACCCGCAACCTTGTGAGCGTTACATTCATGGGACCGTGATTGAGTTTTACTGTGACCCAGGCTACATTCTCTCCAATGACTATAAATACTTCACCTGCCAGTCGGGAGAATGGTTCCCAACTACTCCGCTCTACTGTGTCAAGTCTGGTGAGTATTACAGGAAAAGAACAATCATTTGTATTATCATGGACAGGTAGTCCCCAGGTTACATACGAGTTAGGGAATGTAGGTTTGTTCTTAAGTTGAGTTTGTATGTAAGTCGGAACAGGTACATTATTTTAATCTATGCAATTAGGACAGATGTTTTTCTCAACATATTATTAGGCAGCGTGGTGTCAGTTACTGTATAAAATCCTCACTGTGAGTTAATCACAAACAAAGCAAATCAAATCATTATGGTGCTTAGACATTCAATAACTTCTGGAGTAAGCTGTGCTTTGATATGCAAAAAGAAACAACTGCAGAGTGTCTTGGTCATTAAAGAGTTACAAGATATTGCAGAACAGATCAGCCCTTAAGATCACCCACAACCTCAGCTGTGTTTAGCAAAAGACTTCTTGCAAGTCATGCAAACTGCTCCCCTTCAAGCCTCTGTTCTGCACACGAGCAAGCAGGGAAGCCCTGTCCGTATCTAGGAGTCGTACGAATGTCAGATGTCCTTAATTTTGGGACTACCTGTATTCGATATTATCATATTATTATAATGTAGTAAGAAAAAAGAAAGAAGCGCCCCTAGTAATAGCAAACCAGAAACAGCCACATCCCAAGGTTCAACATATAGGTAATAATTTTGGAGAAGTAAGATTTGTAGATTGAGACTTTCAAGGGCTATATCATTAAAATTCAATACATTTTATTACATGAACAATTAACATTTAAAAGTCATAAAAGTTTCACAAAAGGTCACGAAAGGCAAAGCAGTCACAAATATAGTTACATACTTACAAGATAGTTGGTGTTCACGCCTGGTGGATGTGACCTACGGCTTTTTTTACAACCATTTTCTTTTGAGAATGAGATTCATAGTGAGTTTTTGTATATGCGGTGTCTATGAATTGACATTGTAATCAGAATTATTGTACTTACATGAAGTTTGTATATTTTTTTTAGATTTACTCAGTGTATCCAAATGTCACTGTCATTTCTGAAAAAGCAACCTTAAGTGTTGCGAAACGCGTCAAATGAAGCTTTTTCTCTTCCCCCTTGTAGAAACCAACTATTTTGATGGAAATGGTTTTGGTGAATTATGTAACTATATTTGTGACTGCTTTGCCATTCACAAGCATTTGTGAAATGTTTATGACTTTTAAATGTTATTTTGTGTGTTCACATTTTTCATATAATAAAATGTATTGAATTTTAATGATATAGTCCTTGCAAGTCCCATTTTCCAAATCTTTTTTCTCCAAAAATATTCCCTATATTATCTCTATTCTTATGTAACAAACAAAAGTTTGAGGGATTCCATGAACATTTGTTGGGGCTCTTCTGACTTCAGTAGTTGGGTACATTAGAAAGATTTATGGATGGCATCAATCTTTATGAATTGGGGTATCAGAATACATTGGGGTGTCTTCGTTTTGGGGGCACATCCAAGCATAGATGAGTGGGCAAGGTTATACAGTCCCTATGAGCTCTTACAACTTTGGCCCAGTGACAATTGTTTCATTAGATAGAAAGTTAGGAAAATCTGTAACAGGGACACAGAAAGAAAAAAATCTATGTACGAAAATTATAGGCAGCTCTTGACGGTCTGGTAAGGCCAACAGAAGACAATATTGATGGTCAAAGTTGTTGAGAGGTGAGAGTGCCGCACCATTCACACGTCTAGTCTATCTTTATTTGCCACAGTGAATGTTACAAAAATCCAACACGTTTCGGGGTACACTGCCCCCTTTCTCAGGAGCTTGTAAAGATAATGAAGAAAATAATGTAGATCTGGACTAGCTCGGCCAAGTGCAATCTTCAGTTTACACCACTGCTAGAGCTGGATGAAAGGGAAACAATAAAAATGAGACCAGTTGAAAAATCTAAATAGATTTTTAAAGAATTTAAAAATGAAATGTATATATTTTCTTTCAAAAAGGTTTAATTGAACCAGAATTGGAGGTCTTTAGTTATTTATTGGCACAGCCAATTCCTCCAGCAGATAGCTGTCAACGGCCACCGGCTAGATTGGCGATATGGCTCAGCCAGCTGGGCTTCACTGACGTACAATGTTCTCCCCAGCCCCTTTTAGCCGGGCGCACCACCCGGCACTTTTCACTAACCACCCAGCTGTTTATAGGTGGTTATTGGAAAGTTGGGTAATAATACAGGGGCTGCCACCCGCCTACAGCTTCTTCCCCTGCAGCATAAAAAATGTTCTAGGTTGAACACTGGACGTCATTCCAGACTTTGGCTGCAAAAGATGGAGATAAGCATGTGGACAGCTCAAATTCCTATCCAAGGTAAGAATTGCTCAGGTCCAAGTTGGAATCAGTCAAAACTGAGGCAGAAGGGCTGGCGAGCCCCCAAAACGCTTTGGATTTCTGTTTCATTTTAGTAACAGATGGCTCACCACTCTCATCCCTTGGCATTACCAGCCTAACCCTTCACATATATTCATCTCTGCCTTTGTAATTATCTTCAACAGAGAAATCATGGCCAAATACCCAAGAGACAATGCTGACAACATGGAAGATTGTGGCTTTCACAGCAAGCAGCGTCCTGCTCGTCCTTCTACTGGTAATCATCGCCAGGAATTTCCAGACCAAGTTCAAGACTCATTTCCTTCCCCGGTGAGTGTGGGCAGACAATAGAAAGTCAGAACAAATCAATAAATTAGCAGTTGGTGCGTCTCCTTGCTCAGGTACTTCCTTTCATAGGTGACAACGCTCCATTCCTATTCATCAGTTGTTTTTCTGCGTTGTCACCCTGGCTAATAAGACTGCAAGTGGCAGCGCCAAAGCCCAATGCATTGACATGGTCCTCTACAAACATCATTAGTAACCCACCCATGCATGAGTTGTGCATGGAGAAGGTAAGTGGCTTCGAAGAAGCTGCAGGTGATATGCAAATTAAAAAGGGTATATAAAGTATTTTATTCATTATAATGCTGGGGCTATAGCATTCAATAAATATACTTCACATAATAAAGAATAATCCCCATGAAAAATGTTTTACCTCACCTTTGAGGAGGAATAAATAAGTAAAGGAGAAGCAGCAAGCCCGCATCAGAAATGTCACCACCCTAGGCTGTAGTGCCGGTCCTCAAAGGGAGAAGACTCGTTCCTGGTTTCCCGTGATGAAGCTATTGTTAGATGTCTTCTTCCCTAAGAACGTTGTCACACAGCGCTGCTGTTTCCACAGCATAAAATAAAACATAAACTTGGCCGGAATGTTGGAAATGGCTGCCAAGTGACCCATATTCCATCTCCAGTGTCTACGGGCTGAAACCCTGCCAGCTTAATGCGTCGTCACCTTCCATTGTAGTCAGAAGTGGTTATTAAGTTGTTTTATTACTTATGTGAGAGAAAGAAAAATTCAAAATAGAAGAACAGCCGAGAAGAATTGAGCTGCTAAGAACAGACACAATGGGTATCTGCCGCCGGGTTCACCGTGCTGTAATGATATAAAAGTCTCCATAGCAGCTGCTCTTTATTTGTCATAAGACGGGGAAATATGAGCGGGTTTTGGTTGGGTTAAAAAAATGTCCAATAGAGTGTTATTAGGAGCTAAAGAACAATAGAAGAATTCCAAGTATTTATATCTGCAATTGCAGAGCTGCAGGATGTGAAACCATATTGATTTGCTCAAATTGGTCAATTTAGCTCATCACATTATATTTTTATTGCCCATTTTTTCCTGACAAAAGTTTCTGTAATCAAGCGATAACACCGCTTGTGCTATTATATGTTTCAGCCAGCAGGTGGAGCTGCAGGCTCCTTTTCACATGATTACTAGGCTGAAAGTAGCTTGCTTGGTTGAAAAATGCCCTGCTGTAACAGGAGTTATTGATTTTTTTTTTTAATTTTTTTAAT
This sequence comes from Pyxicephalus adspersus, assembly GCF_032062135.1. NCBI lineage: Eukaryota > Metazoa > Chordata > Amphibia > Anura > Pyxicephalidae > Pyxicephalus > Pyxicephalus adspersus. The sequence goes on along the minus strand of NC_092861.1, from coordinate 146,306,242 downwards.
TTTCATATACAAGTGATTGAATCAGTTGAATCTGTTCAGATGGTGCCATGTGGAAGAAAACTCCTAAGTATCTCTGACATTAGTGGGTGCTCCCTGTATATATATATATATATATATATATTTTTTTTTTAAACGGAAGTTCCATATACATAAATTCAAAGAAGAAGAGAAGAGATACTGGTAGAGCTACGTCCCCCAGTCAGGTGACCCAGAATTATCCTGGTCTTTCCCAAAGCACCCTACAAGGTGGCACCCTAGGGGCCACAAAGCTACTTTGCTGCGGGGAGAACACCAGGTTTTGGCCCCCAAGCTCTCCCCACCAGGGGCAAATGAAACTGATGTCTTTGATGCAGGGACAGCAACAGATCAGGTATTGGGTAGGCTGGAATCTCCATAAAGGAGTGTAAGCAGCAGGGTCAAAAGACAAAAGCAGGGTCGAGGTCAGGTTTTTGAAAAAAGGCAATCAGGCAAAATATAGTTCGGTAAAGTCGCAGGTAACCCCTGATGATCCAGCAACCAGAGCCTGGAGCTAAAGAGGTCTAAATAGGACCAGCAGCCAATAGCAGGACGGAATCATGACCCAGAACCAATCTGCTCATTGGCTGCGGAACATACTGGGAACATGCAGAACATACTCAGGTTCTCCCATGATAGTCTATCTTCTCCAGTCTTGGAGTGTTTTAATGTCCAACCCCTAAATCCAGCTGTGCGTAGTGTGCTAGGGATGCGAAAATTGACACAATGAGTTATACTAAAGTGAAGCTGGAGATGCTGCAAGCTTTAAACAGAGGATTTGCAGGTGAAGTGGTAACAGATTTTCTCACCCTTGGGGCAAAGTTGCATTGCCTGGTACTCTGTAAAAGACATTTACAAACAATAGATATGAACCCAGTTCTTGCCACAACCGCCAGACTCATATCTCACACACATGGTTTTCTCTTCCCAGAAGCCCACAGGACAGCTCCGCAGAGCCGGACTTTGTGGTGGTGGATGGAGTCCTGGTAATGTTGCCTTCCTATGATGAAGCAGTAAGCAGCGGTGTCAATGTCACTCCACCAGGCTATGCGTCCTCTGCCGGTCAGAGGAGCCCAACCCAAACTGAAGAATCTCACCCGCCCGCCTATCCCGGCAACCCCAACTCGGACAGTATATGTGAGGAATCAGAGACCTTCGACAGCTTGCTGGACACCTCTGACCTGGCCCACACGTTACATTCCTCCTCCATGACGCACATGAGGACTCCAGGTACTCAGAATATGAACAGCGAGGCGGCATCGACGAGTCCAAGCATCGACATTGCAGATGGTAACTGTACTTAAAGTAAATGTCCAGCCAAAGAGTCTGCCCCCTCCCCACTATGGGCTGCTCCATCATTTATATCAGTGCTACCCAACCAGGGTTCCTCCAGAGGTTTCTAGGGGTTCCTTGAGCAATTTGCACCTCTCAGGTCAGTTTAAGTGACCCCAATGATCTTTTTGGCTATCTGTAAGGGTGACATTCTTCCCAATGGCCAGCAATGTAAGAGGAATTCTTCCCACTGACCATCACACTAATATACTGTGAACTGTGGATATAGTAATTATAGAAGGGGTTCCCCGAGATCCAAAAGTTATTTCAAGGGTTCCTTCATGTTAAAAGGTAGAGAATGGCTGGTTTATACAAGTGGTAAGACTTTACTATAGTGCAAATATAGTAAATTTTTTCCAGGGTTAATGGGGGTTTGAAAGCCCAACACAATTTCTAAAAGCAGGTTGATGAGTGAATACAAATTATGTATAGACACTTGCCTTGCAGAGAGGTAAATGTACTTGCACACTGCATTTCATATCATTTCCTCCAAACTCTGAATTCAGCTGGCAGACAGGCCAATCAGGTGTGATCATGTCACATCCAAAGTAGGAAAACCATATCAGACTATGTTATTTTCCAACATCCCTGCTGAAAACAATGGGCCTGATTTAATAAAACACTCTAGGACAGAGAAGATAGACTATCATAGGAGAATGTGGGTGATCCAGAAAACCTGCAATGGATTTCTCAAAATTGGCAATCGTGAACTAGATCCATCCCAGGTTTGTTGGTTCCCCCATGATAGTCTATCTACTCCAGTCTTGGAATGTTTTAATAAATCAGGCCCAATGTGTCTACAAATGGAGCAGAAGAACATTGGAAGTAGGTGATGAGCTATTGTAGAACCTTAATTTGTTAACAGGAAACTAAAAGCCACAGGAGGTCCTGGCTTTGTGGTTAGGGGGGCAGCTACAGCCAAGGAATAGGAAAGGGGGGGGGGGATTTTTTAAAGTTCATATCGAAAGCTAAGGTTGATCATTTACACCAATCAGGACGATCGCTTGGAGAATTTTCTTTGTTCCATTTGGGTTTGGTTGGTCATTACATTTATCATCCCAGATAATTTGGAAATAACTTTCTTTTCTTCTTCTTGCAGAAATCCCACTAATGGACGAGGATGCCCCTGAATTATAATACAAAATAGACAATATCAAAATTATTTTCTGTGTATTTGAATTCTTTCTAAGAATAAAGCTATGATATTTTGGTGATGACTTCTTCCACTGGAACTGCAATAATTCAGGCCAAGAAGAGAGAGAGAGATAAGAGGACCATTGTTGATCCCAAAGACGGATGGGCAGAAGATGGTGACAGGACGCATGCCCAGTGACACGCGCAATGGCAATTTTATTTTTTATTTGTTTATCATCCAGGACAAAGGCAATAAAGAGATGACAATGGCGGAATAAGGATTCTGATGAAGGATGCTAAATAGATATTTCCTTGTAGGTCGAATTGAAGTGGACGCCAATTTGAAGACCCAACTATACCTATTACTACATACTGTACGTGCCTTTCCCCAGAATCCCCTGCAAGCGACCCATGAAATCTGCTCTGACGTAGCTCTTGTCACTTGGCAAATAAACACTCTGATTACACAATGGTTGCTGTAGGTTTGGGAGTTTTTGTATAGTTTGCTGCCTGGTGTGGTACAGTACAAAAGCCTTGCAAAGTTATTCACCTATCTTTTTTTTACATTTTAGGAATTAGGGACAGTGACTCAGTGGTTAGCACTCTGGCCTTTGCAGTGCTAGGTTCCAGGTTCGAATCTCAGCCAGGACACTATAAATGCATGGAGTTTGTAGGTTCAATTTCCTCCCACATACCGAAAACATACATATGGCATATGATTATGGCAGGGTCATTAGAGGTTAAAGCAGAACTCAACTCAGTGGAGAGCTTCTGCCCAGATTTGCACCTATGTGCAGCCATCTTACAGCTTTGACAGGTCCAGGACTTGTCATTGCTGCATCTTCGAAAGGAACCTTTCTTGCAGACGTTTTCCCAGCAGACTTCCATGAAGATGACCATCCTCTCTGGCCATTGGATGACCACTTATGATGGCTGGCTCCTGCGTGTGTCGGAGTTACATTGTCTCTGGCAGCTGGCTCTGTGCCGCACACTAAGCCAAGCTCCAGCCTACACAACGCATGCACTGCACACTGTTGAGCCTATACAAAAAGCCACCGTGAGCAGGGGATTTTTTTTTTTGTTGTTGCAAAGCATGTCTCTTACGTTAATTAGTTCTACCTCCTGGTGACTGTTTTTGGGTACGCTTTAAATCCGAACACATTAAATAAAAAGCTTAATGTATTTTTTTTAAGGCTAAAATTATTGGTAACCCTGACATGATTGGAACATGAAACGTCATCACTGATCTGCACATGAATAGAAACAATGGATCTGATTCATTAAAAACTGAAGAAGATAGACTATCATAACCGATATATATCCTTTTCCAAAACCCCAACACTATCCATCCCTGTAATCCTTACTTATCATCATATCTGTAATCTCAACACTAACCCACCTGCTAACCCCAACAATATCCGTACCTGTAACTCCATTCCTGTAATTCTCATAACTCTCTTCCAACCCAACACTATCCATCCTTGTAACCCTCACACTTACCTTCCCCCAACCTGATCCATTTCCAAAATCCCAACACTATCCATACCTGTCACCTTCATATTTACCTTACCTTGAATCCCAAAAGTATCCCTCCAAGTAAACCCAGAACTATTAACACTTATCCTACCTATAACCCTGGAGTACATAAAGAGGTGTACTGACGGTTTTGTGCTCAACCAACCAATCTGTTCAACTTTACAACCAGTAATCAATTGGTTGAAATTCCAGTGTAAAACCCCATACAGGCATCCAGTGGCCTAATGGATCATGATCATGAATGGATCTTTTGTGATTTTGTACAGCGCCAGATGAATGAATGAATGAATACTCTCTCCTCTTCAGATTGCTGTTGGCCAGTGATGTGAAACATGAAAATGAACGGCTAATTTAAGTCTTAGGAGATGGGATGAGAAAGAGAAGCCATACATGTATGGTAGGTGACCCTAATATTCAGGGTAACTATGATTCACACTACACACAATATTATACCTGGCTACACACAATATTATAGCTCACCTACAATAACGTCACATTCTATTTTCCCACTAGGCTCCATTTCTAACTTGTAATAGTAAAAAAAGGAAAGGAAGAACCCCCCCCCCCCCCCCCCACACACACACAGTTTTCTATCTTTCTTCCTTTTTACTATTACAAGATATTGTAGTTGGTACTTTTGATACTTTCAGTGAAAGTAAAAGGTTGCCTTCCCTGTAACCAGACCAATTATTTTTCCAATGTATAACTTACCATGGCTCTCACAACTGAAACCCACTCATGAGATATATTGGGGAATGGGGAAATAAAAATGAAGTGTAAATAAACTGGACAAAGTTCAGCAAGAGCGAATCATGGCAATGCACCCTGCAAGTCAGTTTACACACACAGACATATATATTATTAGAAGTCCCATAACATTTTATTCTGTTAAATATTTTATATATTTTTCTAACATATACATTACTGTTATTATTAAACAAATGCTCACAGAAAATTTAAATGTGGAATTACGGTCAATATGACTTCCATCACCATTTTTATGGTAATTTACCTGGACTGGAGATTGCCCTTGCTGACCTTTCCTTCAGAGAATACCAGCTCTCATGTTGATCTCCTCTCCTTAGTACTTTCATGATTAGAACTCGGAGTTCACCGGCTTGTTCAGTGTTCAGGTTTCAGAAAGTGCTGACAACAAAGAATTTTCTTTGGTTGATTTTAAGGATAGCCCATTATTGGAAAATCATGTACAGACTGGGATAACTAGGACGGAAGAGCATTACAACACGGAAATACATTCAATGATTTCAGAAAATTGATGCTCCAATGCTCTGGAGGCCCCATACACAAGGTCAGAGGTGAGAGACATGCACCCACATGGGTAGAGGAGTGTGCATTTCATTGTGGGAGTGTGTCTAAGCCTAGACTTTATTATTACACAGTATTTATATAGCGCCAACAGCGCTGTACAAGGTCCATTGTCATGTCCCTAGTTGTCCCTCAAAGAAGCTCACAATCTAATGTCCCTACCATAGTCATATGTGATTAATACAATCTAAAGTCAATTTTGGGGGGAAGCCAATTAACCTAACTGCATGTTTTTGGAATGTGGGAGTACCGGAGGAAATCCACGCAAACACAGGGAGAACCTGCAAACTCCATGCAGATAGTGTCATGGCCGAGATTCCAAGCTGGGACCCAGAGCTGCAAGGAGCACAATCAAGATCTGCAAACTATATAGGGTAGGGGTTCCTGGGGTCCAGTAAAGTAGAATTTTGTCATGTCAGTGATATTTACTGGTACATTGTAATTTTTTTAAAAAAAAATTTAAACCAGTAGTCTGTAAAGCTTCCAGTAGACCGGACTTTAATGGCCTGTGTTGAAGGATTTTGGGCTTGTGTCAATGCCATCAGTTTGAGACGCTTCTGCATTCATCCAGAATTCATTCACTGCAGGTGCATTGGACCTGCAGCTGATCTTCTCCTGACCTGCTCGAACCAAACTTAGCCAATAAAAGATATCACTTAAACACTTTCAAAACGAATCAGTGGTTGACATGTTACAATACTCTACTAGTGCATAGCCGTGTTTTGGAAGCAGATAAAAGCCAGTGAACACTGGCCTTACTCAAACCAAACATTTCTAAGTGATTTAATGGCTGTTATATACCCTGAGACACCCACGTCCATCAACTGTCAGCCAGACAGTTTAAAGAACATTGTCTACTCACATTTCTTTTCTCCTAATAAGCCAGCAAGCACAACCATTCATACCGCCCTCTGTCCCCTGAAGCAGCATCAGGTTGATGAATAATGTCCGTAAGTTTTACAGGCTTTTAGGGTCTTTAAATCTGTGTTCTTTGGGGACACCCTAGAAGTCTTGCACCCAACTCCTTATACATACTGCTGCTCATCACCATCTGTCAATTTGCCACCTGGGTTTTCTCTTCTTCCCTGCATAAAACTACAGAGTGTCTTAAATACAGTACATTAGTGCACAGCTCTTCTGCCTGACAAGCTCCCTTCCAGATGCAACAGCACAAGGAAGGAAAGATCCGGCAAACTCTTCCACTCAGAGTTTGTATGCAACTCAAATCTTGGGTTTAGGATAGGAAAAGACAGCACTAAGGATTATCTAAAGGTAAGCAAGAATAATAGTACAAGTGGAGACGGCCTCATTAATATGGCTCGAAGGAAAAAAAGACTACACTTTACAAAGAACCTTAACATATGTGCTTTTTGCATGTATTTCCAGAAGCATGTGATTGAGATCATCGCTTTTCCAATGGAATGTTAGTAATAAGGAGTTGATTAGGTCCCCTTCTGTGACTGGCAAGCTAAGTGGTAGGCTATTCTGTGAACTTTTAATCCAGTGGCCCTCCCACAAGCATCTCTCTTGATAGTCATAAACAGACCAAACTGTTCCATTCTCTTTCATTAGACACTTGGATAAGCTCAAGCTTGTTCTACAGAATTTTGCTTTACGATGAGGTTAGAAAATGATTATGCTTTGTGGACCAATCAGAGTCAGGAGATCAGGAGGGAAATTCTAGGTCTGGAGATAGCGGGTGTTAAGGTGGAGCAGAGTCTTTCTAGATCCAGGGACTAGAAGTGGAGGGATCGGTGAAGATAACTGGGTTAGGAGATCTGACAACCGCTGTCCTTCTGTGGTTTTAGGTCGGGTTCTTTAATTGGCTTCACCTCCTCTTCTTTCTTGGGTTTAGCCTGGTGAAAAAATAAATAAACTTCAGACATCTTAAATCAGAAACTCTTAAAAATATTTGGGAAGAATACCTAGAAGGACATAATTTTAGCAGCCTGCATACCACTGATAATATGGCCAAATCACCAGTTCCACAGATTCAGCATATAGTGCAGTGCTCAACCCAGAATTCTTTTTAAGCTGGGTGGGAAGAAATTGTAGGTGGGTGGCAGCCCCTGTATTGTGTCCAAACTCTTTAGTAACCACCCAAAAACAGACGGGGGTGCTGAAAAGTCCCGGGTGGTGCGCCCAGCTAAAAGGGCCTGGGGAGAACCCTGTAGTGGCTGCTCCAAAGTTTGCCTGGTCCATCTTCCTGCATTACTGACTGAGAAATGAACAGATCCATTAAAGCAATGGGCCACAAATAACTGGTAGGAAGCAGGCGAGTGGAATTGAATCCATTTAAACTGTACCTAAACAAAGGAACAAAAATATAATACATCATAGCTTGTTGGTCCTTTGATGTGGTGGCCGCATTTGTTTTGTTTTTCTAAAATAATACACTTTTCTCATAGTTGTTACCCTAGAACAGGACTACAGCACAGCTCCTTCTCATAAGCATTTTGTTGCATATGTTTGAGAGGTAACTGTTTATCCTTCAAGTATAGGGGGCTAATGACCTCAGTGCTCTGTGCCTGTGCTGTAATGTTATTAGATACAATATTCCAAGCTGTCTCTGTAGACTTTAGAAGAGCTTGCTTCTATTTTATGGAGATGAGCTGTTCTGTAGACCTGTACTCCTTTGATACAGTACAAAGATTTAGGCTGCGTACACACATGCATTAATTGTCGTTAAAAATGATCTTTCACAATCCTTTCAAACGACAAAACTGCACAATGCATGGACAAGCCATGTACATACAGCGCGTTCTGCTCTATAGAGAGGGGAGGGAGAACAACAGAGCAGCACGCCGCTGTGCACTCTCCCCATCACTTTCATTGGGATTGATTGTGGATCTGCCAGGATGGATCCATGAACGATGTGCGCTGTAAACACGCCAAATTTTCGTCCGAGCCCTGAGGCAATTCTCAGACGAGAATCATCTGACGCGTGTACATAGCCTAATGTGTGCATAGCCTAGTGTTTACATCCTAGGATAGGAAGTATGTTACTGACAGGATCACCAGGAAAAAATAAAACTAACACAGCCACAGCATCGAAGGGCCTATAAGCTGCATTAGATCGCATGTTTGTTCCGGGGCTTATTTACACTTAAAAAGCTTAATATGTAAAGTATTCCATAATCACAACAAAAAATGCAGCATTTTACACAAATACATTTCAGGGAAAGAAGTATGTTGTGGAACACATAGGAGAATTTCTTACACCATCATCCTTTGGCCTTTTAGTCAGGTCAAAGCCAGCATGCGTCTCCGGGGTCCACTGTGGGCTCATGGCTGGAAATTCAAAAGCCACAGGTTCCACCAGACCATAACTAGCCTTCAGCTCCATTTCTGGTAACTCTGTCGGGACCTTCTGGAAATAGCTGTGGAATACAGACATGGATTTTGAGAAAACTGGTAACAAAAAGTAAGAAAAGTGATAAATACAGAAATAAAGTTTTCAGAATAATAGCAGTATTTTAAAAAAACGAATACAGCTGAAAATCTTTATAACAGTTTTTATTTCTATGCAAATGCATTGAGAACTCAAATTCAAATACCATTGTAAAGCACGTCAGAGGCACTCAGAATGTATAGGGACTACTTAGACTAGCTTTACCCCTACTGCTGTCAGTACTTCATTGGTGGCTCATACACTTCTCACATCATCCACATATGTCTTGCGGAGTATAACAATAGTGAGGAGCTATAGTAAATGTGGTTCAGCCATTTGACTCTTTCCCCCCAGGCTCAGTCAGGGGATGTCTGCTATAGATGGGTAGAGCCCACCGATATGAAAACACTAGATTTGGCAATGTTCTCTGGGAACCAGACAGCTTTAAGCTCCATTTTTATATTTAAACTCAAGGGTATCCTATCCAGACTCCTCCTAAACACTAAATGTAAACCCTAATAAAGAGAGATTGGTGTATACCGACTGTAGGGTGTCAGACATTTAATTGTGACAAACAAAAATTTCTGCCTGGACTCTACAAGTTAAATGAGCAGGTGACATTGTCCTAAACGTACAGAATGGAAAAGTGTTCTAGTGTTAGGCTTAAAAGACAAGTTAGTATGAAGGATAGACTCAAAAGTTACAAGATGAGTTAGTGTCAAAGACAAATGTTAAGGTTGCAAGGCGGATGAATAAGAAGTTAGTCTGAGAGGTACAGAGAGGTTTAGTGTTAGAGCAAAGTGTCAGGGTTACAGGGAGAGCTTGTCTTAAGGCTATCAGAAAGGTAAGTGTTTAGGTAACAGGAAGGGTTACTGTAAAGATTGGGGTTTATCATAGGGCATCACGCCAAGCACCAGGAGCCCGGCGTCATAAACTAGCAGCACTGACTTCTGAATAATGAAAGCTAATGTACATATAATGTCTGTGACCTTCAAAAAGGTAGGCTGGGAAGGTAAAAAATTAGGAGCTGATACTGGTCACTTTGAAAGGATGCCGGCTCCAGGGCTTTCAATTTGTCAGCAATTTACTAGTTGCCTACTTCTCTGCATTTGTGAGCACTGCAAATGGTCAAATACAAATGAAAGCACCAGACCATCCTAAATTTGAGAATAGAGGGGGCCTGGTGGTACAAGCCAACCTATCACCACACATATATATATGTACACACACGCATAATAAGGTAGTAGAGGAGCAGAGACTCACATGAATCCATTTTCCCGCTGGCACTTCTCCAGAGTATTCCTCACCAGTGTGCCCAGCTTCCTAAAAAACAAGTGTCCTGAGGGTTTGGCTGTGCTTCCGGGGCCCTTGGTTTGACCATACTCCTTACACAAAGCTTCTGCCTTACCATAAACTGCACATGAGGAAAAAAAAAAAATAAAATAAAAAAAAAAGTAAACTAATGACTAAAGTTTCAAAAGAACCGTGCTGCAGTTATGTCAGCAACTAGCAAACAAGTTCAATTATGATGTGGTCATGTGTTAGTTTTTTTTTTTTTTATTAAGGATTTTTTCAGGATAGAACAATCTCCTTGGATGGGTTGTTTTTCCTGCTGCAGAATATAGTTTTGATGTAAAGACCAGCAGATTTTTCTAGAGTGTTACGAGTCAGACAGGGCCTCTGAAAACCTCAAAAGGTTTTTTTTAAGCAACAGTATATCTTAAAAACATTAAAGGCCTGTGATACTGGTGACAATACACTTAAGTATTTATTCTTGCTTTAAAGTTAGGGCTTTTTTTCAGGGTTTTTTATCACAATGGATCGCCTAAACAGGATAGCTAAAACATGAAAAAATGTAATAAAAGAGCACCACTTACTGGTAAGTCAGGGTACTGCAAAGTCCATTCACTTTATATAAATCATAACCCCCCAAAATAAATGTAATACATTGCAGCTTACTATTCCTTAGAGGTCATGGCTCCACCAGTTTTTCCCCACATTATTCCTACATGGTGATACAGACAGTAACACACTTCCTGTGGCTTCATGGGACACTATGTTTTACATTCCCTCCTCCATGATATCCTTGGAGGCAGCCAAAGTTGTCACAGATGCTAGTATAACATGCCTGTCTTATTTCATACCTTAAACCCAAACAAAGAAAATCCACACGCCACATTTAATAACTGGTAAGCAGCAATTTACTGCATACTTTTTACACCACTTTATAATACAGAGGATGACCACTACTTTATTATACATAGAAACATTAGTTACTGCTTTAAATACTCACGTTTCTCAGCCTCCTGCAAGGACCTGATCGCCTCTCCACACTTGTCACTGGCCAGCAAAGTTTGACCATAATAGCAGTATGTCTACAAATAGATTTACACTAATAAGATTTCATATATATTAAATATGCAAGTAATTAATATCAAGGTTTTGTATGCTGCCCACAGGTAAGCTATTGTTTACAATTGCAGAGTTGAGGAAGATAGATAGATAGATAGATAGATAGATAGAGGGTGGGTGTTCCCATACAGCTCTAAAACTAATATGGTAGCCAAGACCCTTATATTTGTTTATCGAAAAGAATGAACAAAGAGGAATGAATAACAGGGGATATTGTATGGTTCAGTAGTTTATATGTGGTTATTTCCTCTTTTTTCATTCTTTTAGATATATGATATGATATGATATGATAGATAGAATTCTGGATCTGTGACACCAGCGTCACAAAATAAAAAAAAGATTAGATTAAATCAGATGTTGATGTTACCCTATGAGGGTTGTATTACATTTACAAGCACCTGTCAATGCATATTTTTGCATAAAAGAGTGCATGTAATTAGCAAAAACAAAAATCCAAATAGGTCTACCTATATAAGCAGAAATGAAATATTCATCTTTCCTCCCACCACTCTGAATCACTGGCAAGAAATTCTATGCCGAAGTCAGTTGGGATTTCCAGAATTATCTCCTGGGTTATCCTCACTCTCACTGGTTCCTCCTGCTGACCTTGACAATTTACAGTAAAGATATGGAAGTCTTTACTGACGGATCCTCGGATGACAAACCATCGTAATAAAAAAGTGAAGGGGAAAGAGCGCAGCGGGGTGCTGCTCGGTCGTTCTCCCCTCTCCATAGAGTAGAACGGCGCTGTATGTACAGCTCTCGTTCATGCATCGTTCGGTCTTTTGTCGTTAGAAAGAATCCTGAAAGATCCTTTCCAAGGACAAATATTGCACCCAGCCAGTTAGTAAGTTTGCTATTTACCAATCTTTACAAAGCTAAATATAGGACTAATATAATCCAAAATTTGATAATAATTATACAACCACAATGAGGTCTTTTGCAGATCATTCCTGGGAAGGACTTGCCCCAGATTCTGATACTCACATAGGCCATATAAAAGCACATTTTGAGCTGAGTGTAACTCCTCCACTTGGCAATGTAAACCGGATCCAGGCTGGAGAGTGAATGATCTGCATCCAACATAAATAAAAGATTAGACAGATAGCATATCAAACGCTGAATTTGGCTGCTACAACACACCGATTCAAAGCATCAATTAGACTGCATATGACAACCACTGTTGTGTCCATTCTGATTTTGTTTTGTAGACTTCACTACAATGACATCTAAGGATTTAATGTTAAAGTGGAAATATAGTGAACAATAGGCGATCAGGTAGGTAGTTATTGCAGAAAGGGAATTGAAGGGAACTGCCTTCTGGGGCCCTTAACGCAGATGGTCTCTTCCAGGAAGGCGGTTCACAGCTTAAACTGCTCAAACTATTATATTAGTACATGTGGGATATTATATTTGACAGTCTGCGGAGTAACAATTATTTGCAGCATATTGGGATCTGCTGATTTGGGGTTCACCACCTGCCTGTGCTGCAGCCCTGTATCTGTTCCCTGTGTCAAGCTATGTGGGTAGAGTTTTCCCCTACCTAAAGTACACATTTGGGATGTAAACATCTCCTGTTTAATGAGGAAGCAGACTACGTTTCATGAAATGGGTAGAATTGAATATTCAGAGCTTGAGTATTCATAGAGGAGATTTGTTTCATGTAATATCTATGTGATAAAGTGTAACTATACCTGTTCCTTTAAACAATCTTGTTTTTGAGTTATTTTGAATAAATAGGTTTTTAATCTATATCAATGCAAAAAATGGTTCAGAAAGTGATTTTTTGAGACCTTGAAAGTCCCATTAGCATGTATGTATGTAAAAAGAAAGTGAGGGTTTGCTCCTACAGGAAAGGTAATTTTCTATGTTACTGGCCAGTTAATGCACAGACAACGTGATCAGTTCACAGTAATATAAAACTTACCAACTCTCTGGTAGAAATTGGCAGTTTCTTGGGCCAAAGCAGCTATGAGATTAGGATTGTGCTTCAATTCAATGGCTCTTGCAATGGTCACTGTCAAGAAAACAAAAATATGTCATGATGGTTAATTTATTTATTGGAAAAGGCAGGCTCTGCTCTGCCTGACCCGCTGTAACCACTATGAGAAGCTAATGACGTGCAGTGAAATCAGTGAGCAATTATAGGGGAGGAGTTTGTACAACTGTGCAGGGCTGAAAGGAAGGGTGGATACTAGTTTTAATCTCGGTTTCTTGATATTGCTTTTGAAACAGATTGGAAAGCTTTAGCTATGACCAACATAGAGAGTGATGGACCACTGCAAAGAGACTAATGCTTCCAAACAAATGCAAGGTTCCTTTTCTGCATCATGATAGTGAAGGACAGCCCATTTACCCATGACTATGGATGCTTTATTAACCCAAAAAACAAAAAAACGGTAAGCATGTGATCTATTGATGTTTTATTGCGCCTGGAGTCTGTTCACTATTCAAGGGTATACCTGTGTATTGCATGGTTTATCACAGCCAATTCTAGTTAGGTCTGTACCCCTTACAATATGAACAATCACAAAGAAAACACAACAGGATCAGCTAAATGTACCCTGTACCTTCCTGTGCTTCTGCCTGGCACTGGATGGTGTAAGCGTCAATCACCCGACTCTCAAAGTCCTGGCCCTTTTCTGCTGGAGTAATGAGTTTTGGGATGTGACTCTCCTGTATAAACACATTTAGGGTAATGACATTTATTCAGAGACCATAAACACTCTAATAACCAACATGAACAGAACTGTGGCCATCTTACTTTTAAGTGGTTGAAAATGCCCGCTGCAATCTTCAGACTTTTGTGAACCATTTTTGCCTCATCTTCGGTGATGCTGTAACAAGTAACAATGACATTTATTGACATATTACTGAAACAAATCAGTATTTTGTGCATACAAACAAGAGCAAAGGAAAAGAAAATATTGAAATAAAACAGATTTCAGACATCATTAATTCTGCAGATTAAAGTACATCTAATGCCAAACTATTTTCCTTGCATTCTAAATAATAAAGGGTTAAAATCTATATCAGTTGCCTTCTTTTTTCCTATTTGAGAGACACAGACAACAGTAAAAACAGGACAGTGCTATTTATGTCCTTTACACACTTTTCTTTATTGTACAGGAATAGGTTACCTACAACACCAATTGACAGCCTGCATCTCTCATAGGTCTTGTAACACAGGAACTTGATATTTTAGGTGAAGTCTGGTGGGTTAAAGTAGATCTATGACCTCACAATAAAAACATATACTGTATTGCTGCTGCAGGATCATCTGTTTCCATCTAATACACCTTCCTGTGATCAGGGGGCAAGAATACTGAACTGCTCCCGAAGTCAGGGCAGAGTTGTCAGTTTTAGGCAGGCTATGTCTACTTTTACTACAGTAAGATGAATATTGAAGGTTGCATTGTTATCTGAATTAAAAATATTATTAGTGAGGATTTGGTTTACTCAGAGGAGGTAAGAAAGTATTTTGCTTAGTTTATAAGGCTTGCGTATCATATTGTAACTGGATTTGTTACTCATTTAGCTTGTCATACAGGAACCTTAACGTGGAACTAAAGTCCTACTTTGAACAAATGGTGATCAGGCAGGTTTTTATTGCAGAAAGGGACAGGTGATGTCCATTCTCCAATAACTGTTCATACCTGCCTATGCAGGAGTTATGTCATCCCACCTCGACCAATCAAGATGGCAAGATCGTTAAACAAGGAAAGATGAGTATGGTGGGTTTAGTTCCACTTTAAGATGTACTTTAAATCAGCTAGCGGTTACAGATCTTGGATACTTGAACAGCAAGATCTCCCAGTCATGATTCTTACCTGTGGGACATTTGTATGTTCCAGCTCCTGTTACATTTGACAGAATAGGAAGAAAAAAAAAAACCCTCAAGCAAGGATAGTGGGAAACTCTTATAATTGGACAAAATAGTAGTGCAGACCTGGAAGCTTACACACATCTTAATTACAAGAGTCTCCATAAGATCAAAGAGTTTGTAAGGATGTGTAACTCTTTAGAATTAATAAAATGCTGATATCTTAATCTCCAATATGTATTCTATCAATGCACCAATACTTTAGCTTGCACAAAATATGTAAAGAATCAAAAACACATAGAGAACGTAGCTGGGGTTTGGATTTATCAAAGCATAGGTTGTGATATTTTAACATCCTCAATCATCTAAAAAAAGCCATGATTACAGTTTACACTTTTTTCCACATGTATACTTACTCTTCTTTCCCAGCCAGCCGAGAGGCATATTTGGTGTACCAGAGAGCCACGTTAAACCCCATGGAGATCAGCTCAAAGACAGCATCTTGCTGAGAACTGTAGAGAAACACATTGTGTTAGCAGGGCATGTTTTGGGGCTCATTAAAGAAGTGTCATGAACACACATAAATATTTATTTAACAAAATATATAATAATTTTATTATTGTGTATTAGTAATATTAAATTTTAGGTTTCATTTCAAGACTGTTTCAAGTAAAGTGTGTTGACTACAGCAGCCAATCACATCTCAATTTCTAGTTTCATATTTAATTTGGAAAATCAAACCATCCTAGGACTGATAATTATTAAAACTTCTTACATCCAAAGTATTGATGGAGTACCTTGGAGCATTGCCCTGAAGGGTGTCTGTCCACTTGAAGTTCTGGATGTATCGCAGCTTGTTGTCTTGTGTTCCACCATCCAGGGAATTAATAAACCCTAATATTGAGAAGGAAAGCATCAGACAATGGTAAGAGAGTACTAAAACCGATTGCAAACTTAAGTAACCCTAAGGTGCAGGTCTGTATTTTAGCTAATAATTTATTAGCAGTTCATTCTAACAGGTGACCTTGGAGCATTGAAATAGTGAATGTAAACCTGTGTGTGGTAATGCAATGCAACAGAACTACCACAAAATTTCAAAAATGAAATCAGAGCCCACCAGAAGTGCAGTTAAAACACCCTTCAATAAACTTTACATTAATACACTTTACAAAAGGAGCAACTTCAGGGCATGAATACCAATCATGGGTTACCTTCACACTGAGAGTACACCAGCCCTGTAGAGACCATTGTGCCAAGGTGGCCAAGCTGAAGGGTCACTTATCCACCATAAACCTCTTTCTCCCCCAATGCAGAATAGAGCAGTGGCAAAAAAGTAAATTCTCTCTTTTAGTGTTGGGTATTTTGCTTCCATGCAGCCACCTACTGCTGCTCACCTCCATTCTGCTCCCCAAGTCTTCTTATCTGCCATGGGGCCCCAGGCAACACAACCTCGGAAGCAGTGCTGCGTGACAGTAGGTTTCTCAAAAGAGGAAATCCACCATAGCGGGGAGGGAGAGGGGCAGAAATGTTGAAAAACACCGTAAAGGGTGCTGAGCAAACCAGGAGTCAAAAATGCCAATTCTTGTCCAGGACAGGGTGCAAAAAATACAGAATCAAAATAACACCTCTACTGATTTGTGTCAGGGCCCTTCAGGCTCTCAGAGTTTGAAAGGGCAGGGCCCTGGAACATGTCAATGCAGATACCTTTTCCTAGGCTCTCAGCTGATGAAGAGCAGAGCCCTGAAACATGAGGCCTGATTTATTAAAACTCTCCAAGACTGGGGACACATTCATCAGTGAAGCTGGGTGACACTGCAAACCTGGAATGCATGTGGTCTAAGACTAAAAACATTTGCTAACAAATAACAAATGTTTTAAGAATTCCATTCCAGGTTTGCTAGATCACCCAGTTTCACTGATGAGTATATCCCTCCAGTCTTGGAGAGTTTTAATAAATCAGGCCCATGGTAGTAAACTTACTTTTTTCGGGCTGTCAGCTTGGGCACTGATGAAGGAGAGGACCCTTAAATATGTATACCCTATCCTGGATAAATTCTGGCACTTTCCACCTTGTTTTATCTCCTAGTGACACTGTAAGAATGGAATAATACCTGTTTATCTCCCAAAAATGCACAAAGCTAAGTAATGTTGTGGCCTCCCAAGTACTGCTATGTTATAGGACAACAAATAAGAGAAGCTTATTGTTGGGGCTTACACACACTTTAAATAGCAAAATGCAATGCATTGGGTGATTAAAAGGCTATAAATAGGGAGGGGAGTAAATCTCTACACATTACACTCTCACATGCCGTAGGCATTTTTTGATTCACAGATGGAAATGTGAACATGCAAATAGGTTTCTTTATAGGATGGCTTAGAACAGAGAAAACAGGAAGAAAAAATCAGAGCAAAGTATTGTTTAATACAATCACAATACTGTCGATAGACTGCAATGGTATTTGCAAGCTAAAATCTTTTTTTTCTGAAGGAAACCTTTAGCTTGCATGTGATCACATTTCATATCAATCAGAATGATTTTCAATCATTAGTGGGGACCGATGCTGCCAGTGACAGAAGGATGTGACACCAGCAGACACATAAAGGGTCAGCTGGTAGGTTAACATTTATTAATGGGGAACCATTACAGGAATGTTGCCATACAGTTTGTAGATGGGAAAGGGTCAATCCAGCAGGTACATACCCAGCAACAGGGAGAAATAGGAATCTGCTGCATTCTTCATCATATCATGGTTACAGGTGGCATCTGTGAAAAGTTCCAGCAGGCGTGCTCTCGTAGTTCTCAGATCACTGAAGGTGAAACAGAAATACTGTAAGACAACATACTGACCCCAGTATTGTTAGACAGGAGGTCTAATTTATTAACATGACAATAACTCCCATATGGAGTATCTTCAACCCGATGGGCAGCTTGATGGCTCATAGGTTAGCACTCTGGCCTTTGCAGTGCTAGGTCCCAAGTTCGAATTTCGTCCAGGACACTATTTGGATGGAGATTGAAGGTTCTCCCTGTGTTTTCATGGGTTTCCTCGGGGTACTCTGGTTTCCTCCCACATTCCAAAAACATGCACTTAGGTTATAGTTAGGTTATTTTTGCTTGCCCCCTTGGACTGTATTAATGACATATGACTATGACAGGGACATTAGATTGTGAGTCTCTTTGAGCGACAGCTAGTGACATGACTATGGACTTTGTACAGCACTGTGCAATATGTCGGCGCTATAAAAATACGGGATAATAACAGATATAATAACCCCCACTCAAAAGTTCTTCTATAAAGGGGTGAATGGTCAAGCTGAATGTAATACGATAAATCTAAAAATCCATTTTCTATTTGGACACATCCTTGCCCGACATAGTTGACGTTGGCTCCCATATTATTATTATGAAACAGGATTTCCTATAGCGCCAACATATTACACAGCGCTGTACATTTAAAAGGGTTTGCAAATGACAGACAGATAGACAGTGACAGAGAAGGAAAGGACCCTGCCTCGAAGAGCTTACAATCTATGAGGCTCGGATAATACAATATGGTCAGTCTTAGATTCTCTGGTTTTCCCTTATGCATTTGCATTGAGATTTTTAACAATTTCCTGTTCCAGTGACACTATGTCACAATAACATCTGTATATAGAAGTCACAGGCTCTCCAGCAACACTTTGGATAAGCATCAGACCCAATTCCCCCATCATGGCTCATAGGTGGTTGCTTACGCCTGCCAGGGTCTTTCATCTGCCAAGCATTTCTGCACTACTCCAATTTCTGGACCAGCATCATTGGCTGCTGGATAGTGTCCTCACAGGACACGATGCTGGCAGAGATATGGAGAGTTGCAGGAAGACATGGCATGCAAAAGACATTGGCACAATCCAGGCCCAGTCCTTACCTGCTGCACCCCCTCTATAACCATAGAGATGAGGATCAACCTTTCAATGGGGACATTGACAACCAAGTAATTTTTAAGAGATGTTCTCTTATATCCTGCTGTGCCTCATTGTAAGGAAGTGAGTGGGAGATTTCCACAAAAGAACACAGACATATGGGTGTTTAAACACACTCAGGAGAACAAGGGGAAGCACAAGGGACCAAACCTGGTGTTTTCCATGCAGCATGCTCACTCACAAGGAATGTTTTGATTGGTGAGCCTATATTGGGTGGCCCTGCACTGGAATGGGAGTTCCATGCCCTGCTGCTTTTAGCTGCTATCTGTGTTGTAATGGCAATGACACAGGAGGAGAAGAGGATCCCAACCAAATCTATGAGAATGTCATCATTAAACTTTACCTGCATATCTTTGATGCTGCTTGAGTGGAAGCCACCCCAAACAGGTTGAATGACACAGGAGCTGTCGCCTTCAGAGGATTTCGGTGAAACCAATGCGTCATGATGGCGGAATACTTTCTTTAACGTGCTCTGAATCTTCTGTAGGGAGTAAAAACACTTATTAATGTTTGTGGTACAGTTGCAGTTTAAGGCAAAAGAAGTAGTAAAAGACCCCAGAGCAGGAAAATAAAGTGACAAAGTGGCTCCTTCTGCAATGGTTAATTGTTCATTTATTGCTAGGGGAACATAACAAGCAAATATACTTTCTTCTCTGCTGCAAAACAACTTCTTTCAGTTGCAGGCGACTGCCGTCATCACTGCAGGACCAGCAATCTTCAACTGCAAGAGACGACACTGAATGTCTGCCCAAAAGCAGGCGAGAAGTGCGCCAACTGCTGGGGAAATGAGAAATAAGATGAGACGCTTTCTCTGTTGCCCCTAGGGGTATCTTGCTGTGAGGGTAACTTTTTCCCCCAGGCTTCATCTTTAAAAGACATCTGTTACAAGGCAGGATACCCGTTTGCAAAGTGATTATTCGTAAAATTCATATTGTGTGGCAGGACACAGCGACGGCTTTTCATAAATTTAAAATAGTCGGAGGATACACAGTACAGAATCATGTGACAAGAGCTACCCAGAAGCGCTGCAAGAAAACTTTTAAACGCGGCTGCACTGCAACATATTACTTTCAAGGTCTGACTTTAGCACCACTGCAATCTTTTCTGGATAGTATAAGAAAGTCAAATTCCCATGTTGATATGGGAAGGGGGTGATTTACCAATTTACATAATGCTGCTCCCACTCGTTCCTTCTCAGATCACAGTCACATTCAGAAAAATTCAGAATGAGAACAGGACACACTGCTATGGCGCTTTCAATGATCCCATTGTCGGTAAAGGGCGTTTGCCATACAGTGGGCAGGAATGACGACGGATGTTAGGAGCTCATACTCCATCTACATAGACAAACAATGTCATTGCTGTTTTCTGGTGTTTTGTTTCTTGGGAAAATTATTATAATCTTCCAGACAAAAATCCATTGAGAAGAGGAGATATTAACCCCTTCTAAACCTGTTCTTATTACTGACTTATTTTTTCACATCTAGGCAGACAAGAAATAAGTAGATGGTGGTGCCGTGTGATGGAACAGGTACAGGCGAGTATAGCGGAGTTTTGTTCCCATTATGTCTTTTTGTTCCGCTTTAATTCTATTGTTGTGAAAGTTTGAATAACTCTCTGTACTACAAACAGGGACTTCACGTGACAAGACGACCCTTTGCAGCACTTTCAACAACAATCCCTACTAGTGTGTGATACTTCCCCCACCTCTTAGATTGTAAGCTCTTCGGGGCAGGGTCCTCTCCTCCTGTGTCACTGTCTGTATCTATCTGTCATTTGCAATCCCTATTTAATGTACAGCGCTGTGTAATATGTTGGCTCTATATAAATACTGTATAATAATAATAACAGTGAATGCAAACGAATGTGCTAAATGAGTTGAAAATCCAGCCTAATAATGGAGTTTGTGAAAACATTTAATATAAACCACAATTTAATATATTACCGAAAATGACAAATATTTTTTTAAAAACTCATAGTGGTCACAGTTTGTTATTCATTTTTGTGTCATATTGAATGTTTTAAAAAGGCCAAATGCAACTAGTAAAACAAAAATATATTGCAGTGTCCTTCCCAGACCCTTATAGCAGGGTGCACCACCCGGCATTTTTTAGCAGTTGTTTGGTGGTTACTGAGAAATTGGATCAAAATACAGGGTCACCCACCAAAAAAATTTCTAGGGAGAATACAGTAATGATATCACCGTCCGTTTTGTCCCGCCTTGTCCTGCCTGGTTGAACAACCTGTCACACTGGTAGATCTCTAATAAAGGTGCGGCAGCCACAAAGGTGACAACGTGCCCCATTAGTATGACAAAACACACAATGAATGCACAGCAAATGTTACTGATAAGTGTATGCTTTCACCAGCTGATAGTTACATAGTAAGTCCATAAAGTTCAACCACTAGGGAAATAAACATATCCCAGATATAAAACCCTATGGGCATTGTTGATCCAGAGGAAGGAAAAAAAAAAAAAAAACCCTGGTACAATTTCCTCCAACAGGGGAAAAAACTTCCTTCCCGATTCCATGAGACAATCCCTGGATCAGCAGTCTCTGTTATCTTTACTTTAAAACTTTAATCCCCAGTTACATTCCATGCTTCTAGATCATCCAGCTTTTTCCTAAATTAATCTAAAGAACTTGCTGAAACTACTTTTTAAGGGAGGAGGAGAATTGTACTCAACTTGTATAAGGATATACATATGCTAAATACAAATGCTATATAACATATTTGGACCGCATGCAGTACCGGAGTACAAGTTTGCAACCACACAGCTACCCGAAATGCACCGAGTCTGCAAGCTACGTAATATTCACAGTACGGTGGCTCGGGGGTTAGCACTCCGGCCTTTGCAGCGCTAGGTCCTAGGTTTGATTCCCAGCCAGGACATTATCTGCATGGAGTTTGCAGGTTCTCCCCGTGTCTGGGTTTCCTCAGGGTACTCCGGTTTCCTCATGCAAACATGCAGTGAGGTTAATTGGCTTCTCCCTAAAAAAATTGACCTTAGACTACATTAATGACATATGACTATAGTAGGGACATTAGATTGTGAGGGACAGTTAGTGACACGACTATCGACATTGTACAGCGCTGCGTAATATGAAGGTGCTATATAAATACTGTGTAATAATATTACTACATTTGTTATGGGACTGGCGGGAGATACCCGTCTTATTGTGTCCACACTTAGTTTTTTGTTTAGCGCCAACTTGATTGGCCCCTGAACTGAATCAGATGTATGATCCTACAATGTTCTGCTCCTATTTTATGTATTTTACGAGAGTTAATCATTGAATACAAAAAACAAAACTCTGCTGTCTCACGTCTTTGTAAACAAACCCAACTTCAGTCATTCTGAGAATGAATTGTTTCACAGTACAAGCAGCTGGAGAGGTAGGTGAAGGGGTGAAGCATTGCTTTCATGTTCCGTTCTAGTGAATATTAGTTACATTGTAATTTTCCTATGTACAGCACTGCGTAATATGTTGGCACTATATAAATCCTGTATAATACCAAAATTATTAATAATACTATGAGAAACAGGTTAGAAGGAGAAAAGAGAGGGGCTTCAGGCTCTTGTTTTAAGTTTTGTATTGTTTCAAAAAGCAGTTTACCAGTCTGGTGTCATACATCAGTACAATAGTGTGTTACATCACAAAAGACCATTCCCCATTGTAGAATCATGGGGTGGTGGTTGGCTAGGCTTAACTGTTGCGTTCTAGGCTAGAAAAAAGGTGTACAAGAAAAAACCGTCTTGTTACCCGACGCGTTTCACCACGGGGGCTTCTTCAGGGGTATATAACAAGGGTAATATTTTGTCTAAGTGAGGTGGAGATGTTGTCACAGATAAG
Source organism: Pyxicephalus adspersus (assembly GCF_032062135.1). Taxonomy (NCBI): domain Eukaryota; kingdom Metazoa; phylum Chordata; class Amphibia; order Anura; family Pyxicephalidae; genus Pyxicephalus; species Pyxicephalus adspersus. The sequence continues at coordinate 146,283,453 of NC_092861.1, read as the reverse complement.
GTAGATGTAGATGGTGCCTTGGGTTAGAATATAATATAATACAGATGTTTCCTGGTTTTTAAATGTATGAAATGCCAAGTCAGTGGATGAGAGAGGAGAGAGGTGTGCAGGGAAGCGTCTTGCTGGAATTGCCTATTAAAGAGTAATTGGCTTTTGATAGCCAAATCCAGCAAGATGCTTCCCTGCACCACGTGGCGAAACGCGTCAGGTATCGAGACTTTTTTTCATGTACACCTTGCCTAGAACGCAACTGTTCAGTCTAGCCAACCACCACCCCATGATTCTACAATGGGGAATGGTCTTGTGTGACGTAACACACTATTGTACTGATGTATGACACCAAACTGCTTTTTGAAACAATACAAAACTTAAAAACAAGAGCCTGAAGCCCCTCTCTTTTCTCCCTCTAACCTGTTTCTCATACATACACAAAGAGGAGCGGCTCACATATATTCCAATCATCTTTTAGGGAAAATGGAAAGGAACCTGCCCCCATGCCTCTGAATTTTGTATTATAATAGTACTACACAGCATGGGGTTCAGGACGTATATTCCCATGGACCCAATGAGGAGCTGCAGAACATTCACAGAGCAGCGTCAATAATGGGCTCGGCTTGATTTCTGGAATTTGCCATTAATAAGAAACTAATGAGTAAGAATGCAAACACTGGAAGCGTCATGTGACCTGCAGTGTTCTTTGCTCAGCATGTGATTAGATGATGTCATAGCCGGATAATTATAGAATCGACGACTCTTATCGAATGGTGTAACAGAAATCTATTCGCAATCTGTGCGGGAACACAAGAGGCCGATTGCTGGAGTTGTATTCAGCTGAGATAAGTAACCATTAAAACACAATAACACTGTATCTTTTTACCATGAGGGAAGCGTTGAAATAACTTTCCAGTATTCCGGGGCCCCGTGCTATATTTCCTATATCTACAGATCACAGTATATTAGTGTGGTGGTCAGTGGGAAGAATTCCTCTTACATTGCTGGCCATTGGGGAGAATGTCACCCTTACACATAGCCAAAATGATCATTGGGGTCACCTAAACCTGGGAGGCACAAATTGCTCAAGCAGCCCCCAGCAATAAGTGGCCCTAATGACCCGTCGGGTGCTCTTGCAGGGCTCCTCCCCTATGTGTGACCGGTCTCTATACGCTGCTTCCGTCAGTTGCAGTCATGTTATTTTGTACAATGTAGGATCGGCAGTCCTGCATTGTGAGGATGGCCGGGGTTCTCCTAAATCTCGGAGAAAAGCACCAATCAGCTGCCAGAAAAGCGAGGGACGGGGCAAATAAAATGCACATTTAATTCTTGCAGTGTCCTAGGAGCCCCATATCCAGGGACGTTTTGACATTTCCCCTGGATTCAACTTCAAATATATCCAGACAAAACTTTTTTTAGTTGGGGATTAAAATCCCCCGCCAAGATTGTGAGGGGAAGAACCCAAACAGCAACACAGGGATAAGTGAGAAACTTTTTCTAACTTCCTGTTTCTGTCCATGTCCCTGGGAGGATTTCTCTTCACTTCCTGTCCTGTGAAATTGTGGCTAGAATGACAGAAAGTCAGACGAAATCTTAAACAGGGAATGCCCGCTCGAGCTGGGAGACAGTGTAAGAGGCCATGCAACTGACAGGACAGGTAATGGTATATTTAAAGGTTTACTTGAGGCCCCCCCCCAATGATACCCAGGTATTTTGTGTATGGGGCAGCATGTGTCATCCTCCCTCTTCTTCCTAGGGAGCAGTGCTCAGGACAAAGCTGAGGGGGAGGAGCTAACGTACCCTGGGTAACCTCCCCTACAGACCAACACAGAGGAGCAGGGCGGTAGGGAAACATGGTATAGGCATTTATCAGTGCATTTAGGTAAAAGTGACAGGTTCTCTTGAAAGCCAAAATCAATTGCTTCTGATTCGGCGTCACCCACACGGTCCCTATTCGATTACATCATTTTCTGGATACTGAGAGGACCCCGCCACTGGACAGCCAATAGGAAGGGTCTACATCATGAAGGCTTTGATGAAGACAACCAAGGAAGGACCCCCAGCACACATCATGTTGGCAAAAAACATGGACACCAAATCCACCTGAGGAAGGACCTCGATACTGGACAGGCAATAACAAGTACTCATATCATGCAGGCAGTGATGTGGACACCTAAAGGAGGACCCCAGCTTTATAAGCAGAGGAGTCAGAGTTTCTTGAAATCGCCACTAAGGGCCTACTGATGACATAATAATTTTAAATAATGACATCATGTTACCAAATTTACACTCTTTTACCTTTTTTGCTATATTTCTTCATCAACACAAGGACTACAACTCCCAGCAGGGCCTGTGTAGTCTTGGGATTTGTACTCACCCCTTGGGGCCCTTAGCTCTTCTCCCTGGTGGTGTGGCCCCTTCCCAGCTTCCCCGGCACTCTCAGTCTCAGCCAAGCTTTATTAACATAGAATCTCTTCCTGGTTCTGACACTTCAAGGAAGTCTCCACCCTCCAGGCCAGTCACTGCTGTGGGAGGAGGAGACACGTGATTTATGAACCAGACAGGTAAACATAACAGGTCTCGTCTGCGCGTGCGCAAAGCTCCAGCCGTCTAGTACATATTTGTGGGTGTCTGCAGGGACACCCAAACCAGGTGACCTCCTTCTGTCCCCGCCCTCTACAGAGAAATAGGATGATGTCATGCTACAGTCAAAAGTGTGGTACGCATGCGCATCGCTCACACCTCAAATACAAGCGGTCGCCTGGGAAACGACGCGGCGTGTTGGAAGAATATATAGGTGGGCGGGGTTTCTGTTTTTTTCGGACCTATCCGTGTACACTTTAAAGTGAAAGGGGTGGGGTTATGTGGTGGGAGTGAGGCTTGGAGCGCACAGGATTGCACGGGAAGGGCGGGGTCCGCTGAGGGGCGGCGGGGTTTCCTGTCTCTGCGAGTGATGGGCTTGGCCGCGGAGGAGGGGCAGCAGCAGCATCTGCAGGCGGCAGTGGGGGGAACCGGTCCCGGGAGTTCCCGGAGGATGCAGACCTGAGAGAGGCCGCCCAGTGCTCAGCCATGACTGAGCTGAACAAGACCCTGCTCAAGTGGAACGCAAGCTTCAAGAAAGGAACCGACTTCGACTCGTGGGGGCAGCTGGTGGAGGCCATCGATGAGTACCAAATGTGAGTGAGGGGTCTGCCAGGGGGTGGGGCTGGCATGGGGTACCTGGGGAGGTCTGGGTACAGACAGATGATGGGGTACATAGAGCCCCCTGCCCCTAATTACAGGGTACAGACAGGTGATGGGGTACATAGAGCCCCCTGCCCCTCATTACAGGGTACAGACAGGTGATGGGGTACATAGAGCCCCCCTGCCCCCCATTGCAGGGTACAGACAGGTGATGAGGTACATAGAGCCCCCCTGCCCCCCATTGCAGGGTACAGACAGGTCCCCATTGCAGGGTACAGACAGGTGATGGGGTACATAGAGCCCCCCTGCCCCCCATTGCAGGGTACAGACAGGTGATGGGGTACATAGAGCCCCCTGCCCCTCATTACAGGGTACAGACAGGTGATGGGATACATAGAGCCCCCCTGCCCCCCATTGCAGGGTACAGACAGGTGATGGGGTACATAGAGCCCCCCTGCCCCTCAGTGCTGGGTACAGACAGGTGATGGGGTACATAGAGCCCCCCCCCCCATTGCTGGGTACAGACAGGTGATGGGGTACATAGAGCCCCCCCTGCCCCCTATTGCAGGGTACAGACAGGTGATGGGGTACATAGAGCCCCCCCTGCCCCTCATTGTAGGGTACAGACAGGTGATGGGGTACATAGAGCCCCCCTGCCCCTCATTGCAGGGTACAGACAGGTGATGGGGTACATAGAGCCCCCCCCGCACCTCATTGCAGGGTACAGACAGGTGATGGGGTACATGGAGCCCCCCTGCCCCTCAGTGCTGGGTACAGACAGGTGATGGGGTACATAGAGCCCCCCTACCCCCCATTGCAGGGTACAGACAGGTAATGGGGTACATAGATCCCCCCATTGCAGGGTACAGACAGGTGATGGGGTACATGAGACCTCCTGCCCCTCAGTGTTGGGTACGGACAGGTGACTGGCTATGTGATATATAGGAATCCTCTATGTTTTCCTGCTGACAGTTGTGGTACTTTTGTCCCTTATCGGCCCTTCTTTTGGCTGTCTGACCCCTCCAATCACAATTGCAGGAAGTGTTGTCTCCATTGTCCTCCTTCGTGCTGGTTGTGGTCAAGCTTCTTGCGGTTGGCATGCAGCGTGGTGTTGGTTCTTTAGATGACAGATGTGGTTCTGTGCTGTGTGATAAGAGGGGGCACAGATTCGGCATGGGGCACGACTGATCTGTGATTTATAACGCATTCCATTCTCATGCAGCCATGGGCCACAAAAATCTTTGAGTTTTATTGATCTCCAGTGACCACAGCGATCATGAGTGGCTTAGATGAGTTCATCATTGTGCTGCTTCTTCTTTTTCTGTGCAGTCCCAGGCTGGGGGTGGATCCAGGACCTGGGTGTATAGGAGGTGGTCTGACTGATGCTGACCATCTAAGTGTTTGCAGCGATTCCGATAACCTAGCTTTAGATGGTAGGAGGACATTCGTGCTGGATGCATGCTGGCTCAGTGGTTAACACTCTGGCCTTTGCAGTGCTGGGTCCCAGGTTCGAGTCTTGGCCAGGAGACTATCTGCATGGAGTTTGTATGTTCTCCCCGTGTTTGTGTGGGTTTTTCTCCCACATTCAAACAGTATGCAGTTAGGTTAATTGGCTTCCCCCCAAAATTAACATTAGACTGTATAAAACACATATGACTATGGTAGGGACATTAGATTGGGAGCCCCTTTGAGGAACAGCTAGTCACATGACTATAGACTTTGTACAGCGCTGCCTAATATGTTGGCGCTATATAAATACTGTATAATAATTTTCATCTGCCTAAAGGATATGTCTGAGCTCAGCGGCTTTTTGATTTGCAATACATTGCTGATATCTCCCTGCTTGGTTTCCGAGGTGTTACATATCCACATGTTCATGGCCAACATGTGTTTACACAGGCATGGCCCGTGCTTTACCCAATAATTACCATGTCTTGCTACTGTGTAAGATTTGTGGTGACAGGTTCACTTTAAACATAACTAACCCAGTCCCCGGAGTCTAGTCCCAACTGCTTTCCTGACGTCATTGCCGGCGCTCTACACAAATCTGTGTCACATAGCAGAGCAGGGAAGTTCCTCCGTCTACTCCACATGTTCTCTATGTAGCTGCCATTTCCTGGGGCTGGATGGCTACCACAGCCGCTCAGTAAAAGGATTATTTGCTCAGGTTCCCACCCAAAGTCTCTGGCTGTTTTCGGGTGGAGACTTTCAGCAGGATGTGAATAAGAGATGAAATCCACACAAACAGATGGTCTGAGCGGCTTTTGTAAATAAATGAAAAGAATTTCCCATTCAGAGGCCACTGTGCGACTTCTGAATTGCCTAAAGCAGAGACAAGCGACGGTTATTAATGCCTTTCAGCCACCAGAGATCCCGGCTGTCCCGGATTTCCATAATCCCATTAAGAGCTGTCTGGGTTTGGGCCAACTGTATAAAGAATCGTCTTTGTCACCTTGATGAAGGGACTCTGCAAGGAACTGAAATGTTGGGATTTTTGACTTGTGTGCTCCCGTTCTGAGGTACAGCTGCAACCATAGAAATGACTGAGCCAAGCACAGCTCCTTCCCTCTCATATATGTTGTTACTCCTTATACCTCTTGTAGTTGCTCCTCTGAGCACTGGTAATAATGAACCAGCACTTCCCTGTGTGATATTGCTCGGTAAATTCCTTGTTACCTGGTTATCAGGAAATGGATTTGGTCTTATAAAATTATACCAAACAGGATGTGGTTTTAAAATGTGGACCTGCAACTGGAACAGAACTTAGGTGTTTTAAAGGTGGTCCGTTACATAGAAGTTATTTGTTGATGTCCAAAAAAGATGACAATTGGTGGGCAAATCTTCTACCTGCTGATCTTTCCTCATTACTGAGTTACCATTCCTTGTTCATCTCTGTGAGGACGGACATCTTGCTAAAGGCAGGGCTTTGCTTTCTTATATCTGAGCTTCCAGCAAGGAGAACAACAGGCAGCACAGAAGTGATCACCATATATCTTATCTCATACTATATTTACAATGTAAGAGACATTCTTCCCACTGACCACCACACTAATATACTGTGAGCTGTGGATATAGTAATTATAGAAGGGGTTCCCTGAAGATCTGCAAGTTCTAAGGACCCCATGTTAAAAGGCAGAGAAACACTGCTATAGACATTTCTTGTTGATTCTATTTGCATGTTTTTCTTATTTTGATTCATTCTGTTGCAGATTGGCGAGGCAGCTACAGAAGGAAGCTCAGTCCCCAGCCAACTCTTCCGACTTCACTGACGATCAGAAGGTAAATTACCAGCTTTCACTTGCAGATTGACATCCGATCTTTAGGTGAAAACGAAGGAAGACAAATCAGATGTTCAGTATTTTTAATGATGTTGCAGAATTTATGTTTTCGTTCCAGTATGTGATTTGTATAATATAAAGATTCCAATCTAAAAACAAACGCAGCATTGAATTGTATGTGGTCAGTAATAAAGTGAATCGCTTATTTAAAAATGGAAAGCAGGTGAAGGAACATCTGATATAAAGCTCTTCTAGGACCAGTCATAGATGTGGTGGGCCAGTTATGTTTGCAGCCACCTTGGACTCTCCTATACATTATCACTGCATTGGTTATTATTATTATTATTATTATTAATAAACAGGATTTATATAGCGCCAACGTATTATGCAGCGATGTACAATAAATACGGGTTACAAATGACAGACAGATACAGACAGTGATACAGGAGGAGGAAAGGGACCCTGACCTTTACAATCTAGGAGGTGGGGAAACTAACACACAATAGTAGGGGGGATATGGAATGGCGGGTGAGTAGGGAGGGTTTTAAAAGACAGAAAACGGGTAGGTGAGTTTAAAAAAAAATGGGTTTTGAATGCTCCTTTAAATGAGCCGGAGCAAGCTGAATGGGACGAGGAAGACCATTCCAGAGAGTCGGAGCAGCTCTAGAAAAGTCATGGAGCCGTGTGTGTGATGGGGTTATGAGTAAGGAAGTCATTAGTAGGTCATTGGAAGAGTGAAGAGAGCGGCGTAGTATTTTTTTTTTTACCAGGTCAGATAGGTAAGTGGGACAAGAACTGTGGAGGGATTTGAAGGCAAAGCACAGGAGCTTGATATTGATTTAAAGGGGAAATGGAAGCCAATAAAGAGAACTACAAAGAGATGAAGCAGAAGAGGAGCGGTGGGAAGGCTGTGTATGGGGTAGGTAGGTGGGAAGAATGGATGAGTCTGGCTGCAGCATTCATAATAGATTGTAGAGGAGAGTCGGGTTAGTGGAATACTAGAGAGGAGAAGGTTACAGTAGTCCAGATAAGAGATGATAAGTGATTGGTTGTCACAATTTAAAGTCACTGATTGGACCACACCAGCGGTGTCACAATAAACCTGGAAAATGTACATTGTTGTAATACACTTCCTATGGTGACAACATTCACTCACCCCGGATCAGGACAGCAGAAACATGAATGCACTATTGACCCCTCAATGGGTGTAGCTTTGTAGTCTTTAGGGAACAACGTCATTTATAACAGTCATTACAGGCAGAGAGAGCACAGGAAGTTTTCAGCTCATAAGATTTCCGCCTGGATCAACAGGTATTGTTTGGAACTCACAGACATAACAAAAGGCTTTTCAAGATTTATAAAACTGACCGAAAGGGGAAGAAACAAGACATCTGTTGTCGGGGTTTCCATCCAACCTTTTATTTTTAGTGAATCTATCCTCCCTCTGAATCCAGAGGTGTAAATCAGCCTTTCTCTGGCCTGCGGGTCAAACACTTCCTGTTTGATCTCAAGGGGAACGACTCCTGATCTCAGGCGTGTACTGCAGTGTATAACAAGGTACTGCACAGAAAGCCGAGGAGGGAAAAAAAATTGGATTTTCCCAGCCAAGACGTTACTAATACATCCAGGCTTAAAATCTGTATCTCATTTAGTCGCTCCTTGTGTAATATACGGAGTATGATGACAATTTAACATTCTTGTAAGATTATCTCAACCCCCTAAATGATCTGAAACAGGAAAGAAACATCAAGAAGTGAAATCCTGAATGGCTTGTCAGGGCCCCCATGGGTGAGTCTCTGGATAAGTTTGGTTTGTCATTCATCCAGGCCAGGACCGGCACCTGCAGAGCGTGTGGTGGAGGAAAACTTCTATAACATTTAATATATAATACGACATGTCAGAGGAATATATTGGATTAGATGAATATTTAGGTTCTGCAGTCTGGGTAGAGAGGAGAAAAATTCAGTGTTCTCTCTGGCCCCTCTTAGCTGGGTCCACCACCCGGCACTTTTCTGTAAGCAATTATTATTAATAAATTTTTGGATTTATATAGCGCCAACGTATTGTGCAGTGCTGTACATTAAATAGAGATCGCAAATGACAGACAGATACAGACAGTGACACAGGAGGAAAGGACCCTGCCCTGAAGAGCATCTAGGAGGTGGGAGAAGTCTCACACAATAGGAGTGGAGATATACCATGATATGGTTATTCCTAGTATTGGTGATTTCCCCCCTCCAGCGTTATGTCTGTACTGATCCCCACGTGCCCTGTAGACAATGATATGATTTAGTTATTCCTAGTATTGGTGATTCACCCCAGCTTTATGTCTGTACCAAGCCCCAGGTGCCCTGTAGGCAATGGATGATATGGTAATTCATCTGGTATGTGCAGTGTCGGGCATTTCCCTGGTGCCGTATTTATACCATTCTCCAGGTGCCCTGTAGGCGATGCTCCGGTTAGTCTGTAATGAGTACTGTGGGGGATCTCCCCAACGTTGTCTGTACTGAACCCCAGGTGTGCTGTAGAATATGCAATGGAAGATATTATATTTCTGCGGATAATGGCAATGTTGGGGATCTCCCTGGTGTCATTGTGATCCCCAGGTGCCCTGTAGGCGATGATCTGGTTGTTCTGTAATGAGCTGTGTTGGGGACCCACGCCGGCACTATTTCTATACAGATCTCCAGGTGCCCTGTAGGCGAGGAGAATTTCTGTTTTTTTTCTTCTATAATGATCATTGCTGGGGATTTCCTTGTCATTATATCTGTACTGATCCCTAGGTTCTCAGAAAGCAAAATATAAGCTGGGTATTCCTTTAAGGTAGTTTTGAGATCTCCCAGTAAGTGTCATTTATACTGACCACCAGGTGACCCATAGACAATGGATGATACCGGTATTCCTCTGTACCAAGGAATATTGGGGATTTCCCCAGCATTATATCTGTACTGACCCCCAGGTGCCCTGTAGGCTATTGGTGATCTGGTTATTCTGTAATGAGCAAGGTTGGGGATCCCCTAACATGATATGGTTATTCCTCTGTATTGAGTATTCGGTATCCCCTTTCCCCCAACATTTTTTCTACTGACCCCTGGGTGCCATGTAGGTGATGGGTGATCTGAAATTCTTGTATGAGCAGTATTGGGGATACCCCCCCCGTAATGTCTATTTCAATACACAGGTTCCCCGGTAGGCACTAACATGATCTGGTTATACCTCCCTAATGGGGATCCCCCCCACAATATCTATACTGACCCCAGGTGTCCTATAAG
>NC_092861.1:146214155-146273377 GCF_032062135.1 Pyxicephalus adspersus | reverse complement strand
TACTGCCCCCTGTAGGCACTGACATGATTTGGTTATTCCTCTGTAATTTTCAGTAATGGGGATCCCCCACTTTTTCTATACTGCCCCCTGTAGGCACTGACATGATCTGGTTATTCCTCTGTAATGTTCAGTAATGGGGATCCCCCCACTTTTTCTATACTGACCCCTGTAGGCACTGGCATAATCTGGGTATTCCTCCGTAATGATCAGTAATGGGGATCTCCCACATTTTCTATACTGCCCCCTGTAGGCACTGACATGATCTGGTTATTCCTCTGTAATGTTCAGTAATGGGGATCCCCCACTTTTTCTATACTGACCCCTGTAGGCACCGGCATAATCTGGGTATTCCTCCGTAATGATCAGTAATGGGGATCTCCCACATTTTCTATACTGCCCCCTGTAGGCACTGACATGATCTGGTTTTTCCTCCATAATGATCAGTAATTAGGATCCCCCACATTTTCTTTACTGCCCCCTGTAGGCACCGACATGATCTGGGTATTCCTCCGTAATGATTACTAATGGGGATCTCCCACATTTTCTATACTGCCCCCTGTAGGCACTGACATGATCTGGTTATTCCTCCATAATGTTCAGGAATGGGGATCCTGCTCCCGGTGACCCCCATCATCCACGGTTCACATTCTGAATATTCCCCTATTTCCCCTCATTTCTCCTGCACTTCATTCACATTGCCGTCGGCTGGTTGTGGAAGCACCACGTGAGCATGCAGCATTTATGACTTTCCAGGGATTTGGAGCGTTGGATGGCTTTGGTAGAATGTATATGGAAAGCAGATCCCAGCTTGGCAAGGCACCAGTGAGTATTATTCATAGCTGTGTTGTGAAGCAGCCGCACCCAGTTTAAATGGGGAAATGACAGCTGGTTTATGAACGGCCGTGCAGTATATGTCTGCCGATATATGGGAGTCTATACGTACACCCCAACCTCCAGCAAACTGCAAATCCTGCATCTGGAGGACTGGGGAGGCCAGCTTGTAGACGGATACAAAACACTTTCCTGTTATCACACCAACCTTTTTTCTATTCCTCTTCATTCAACTTTTATTAAAAAATATTCTGTGATCCCATCGTGTTCCTCATTCCAGCTTTGTATGGGGTGACAACCCTTGCTATTATGCTGGTGTGTTGTCACCCTGTCACATGGTCCCAGCGACCACTACAAGCAGCTGTGCCAACCTTGCACAACCCGCCGATCGTATGATCAGTAATCAGTGAGGTGCAGTTTATTCTCTAGCGACTGCATTTGAACTGAAAAAGGCATCTTTAGACTGACTTACAGAGAGCTCCCTCTTGTGGCTATTGTTTAAATCTCTTTCGTATTTACATGATAAAAATATGGAAGAACATGTAGGTTAAAATACAAGTCACATCAAAAATACCCTAAACATTGCAATAATAACTCAAAGCCAGTTAACCAAAAGTAGCTTTGTTTGCAATATTTACCTCGTCCCGCAGTTATTCCTTTCCACCACTAGATGTCCTCAGTCTTCTTGGTTCGGTGACACCCAATTTTATTCAACCTGGACAACGGAATACTGGAGGTCATGGACACACCCCTAGTTAGGATGTTGTCAGTAGCCGGGATGGACAGCAGTAAGGCCATTTCTCCACCCTTGTTGTCACTTCATTGTTAAAGGAAGAGGAGAATTACTTGCAGCCCAGGTATTTCTATTTGCTTCAGGAAGCTGAACAGATGGACAAACCGCGAAAAAAGAAACAGGAAAGCTCAAATAAATTGTTGATTCATTTATCGAATATATTATTGAAAAATGTTTATTTATATATATATATATATACCCTATATCCAGAATAAACTTCCTGCAGAATAACCTATCAATCTTTTATTTAATTTGTCCACAGAAAATCATCGGGAAGATTGCAACATGCCTAGAACTACGCAGTGCCGCTCTGCAGGTATGTGCTGCCAGTACAAGTATTGAAATTCTACCTTACAGGAAAGAAATCAGTTGTCTTAAATGTTGTAAGCATGGAATTAGTACATTTTTCTGCCTTGGTATGCACTATAATAGTTAATAAACACATTGGGTAAATATGCAGTTTCACCATAGGCCACTTAGCTTGCGATGTGTTTACCACCTGGCAGATCTATACAGGGGGTACAAGCTGCCGCTGGTGCATTTTACCCAATGAACGGCTCAGTCATCCACTTGGTGAAACGTGTTAGTCGATTGACTGTCAATTGACTGAGGCAAACATCATAATTGTTTGCCTCAGTCAATGGAATAATGTTTTCTGAAGAAAAGAGGTATTTGTGGATTTATTTTGTGGAGGTTCACATAGATTCCAGCTAGTGAGACGTCTCTATTGTCAGCTGTGAGATTGGTGGCAAGTTGCCATCACACAACCTGCCTGGAGGACCTGAATTAAGAAGGGTGCGTCCTTACTTCATGGAACAATGCAAACATGCCAACATATAAATATGACATCTGACATTCGAGCGCTTTGTAAAGTCATAGCGAGAACCAGCTCACAAAGATTCACATATGTGAAAGGTTTACATGGGTTTTGTATGAATGTTTAGATATGTTTGAATGAAAAATGTATTTTTTGGATGCATTAGAAAAAGTAAAGATTTTCTGGTATAGGAATCATATAGAGCTGCATTTTTAACGTAAGGGAAACCTTCAAATAACTTTCAGGTCTTCAGGGAACCCCCTTCTATAATTACTATATACACAGATCACAGTATATTAGTGTGATTGTCAGTGGGAAGAATTCCTCTTACATTGCTGGTCAGTGGGAAGAATGTCACCCTTACAGATAGCCAAAACATCATTGGGGTCATTTAAACTGAGCTGAGAGGTGCAAATTGCTCAAGGAATCCCCTGCAACCTCTGGAGGAACCCTTGTTGAGAAACACTGATATATAGATTATAGTTGTGCCTGAGAAATCCACCCGGTGCTGTGGTCTCTTAGTTGTATATCTGCAGTGTAAGATCATCTAAGGCACTGATGCTTTTGACTTCTAGTTCCTGGGCTGCAGGGCTTAATCCTTGGCTTGCAAGTGGACATTTTTTGGGTTTCCATCCAGATGTGATTCCAATGGACGTTGTTGGGAAATATTCACCACGTTCACAATTGATAATATCAAACCCGATTAGAATTCTGATCACTTTATATCTGAGAAATACAATTAGAAGAGGAGAATATCGTACACGTGTGTGCATGGGATGCCCTTTGCCGGTATTCTCCCCACCCCCTTATAGGTGGGCGCACCACCCGGCACTTTTCAATAACCACCCGGCTGTATTTGTGTGGTTACTGATAAGTCACTATACAGAGGCTGCCCCCCACCTACAGCTTCTTCCTACTCAGCTTAAAATTTCTGGGTTAAACATTGCCCTTGCATTAGTGCGTTGAGGATGCCTTCTGACTGCAGATTCTCCAAATTAATCTTTATTAATACGTTGCTCACAGCATGGAGAAGAAACATCATATATATTCTTTATGTTTATTACATAACCATGCATTAGGCCGCATACACACGTGTAATTATAGTCCTTGGAAAGGATCTTTTACGATCCTTTCCAATGACTAAGGACTGCACGATGCATGAACGAGTGTTGTACATACAGCACCGTTCTGCTCCCTGCAGAGGGGAGGCTACGCGCTCGCCCCCTTCCCTTGCATTAGGATTGTTCGTCATCCATCGTCCGTGGATACGCCAGGACGGTCGTTCGGACGACAGGTGCTGTACACACGCCAGATTCTCGTCCGATATCGACCCCGAGCCAGTTATCGAGCGAGAACCATTGGATGTGTTTACATAGCTTTACCCTTCTAAACCCCCCCAAACTGCCTCCATAGGTTCCTCCTATGCACTAAACTTTACCCTCCCCTTCTTACCCACAGATACCCACTTACCTCTTTTTCTGGTGGCTGTGGCCTTCTGTGCTTTGCACAGCCTAGACAATGAAAACATTGTCCTTTCCAATGCTTTATTGACATGAATAGGATATACCTGTATTGCAGGAGCGTATACCCAGTGTCCTCACCAGCCCCTTTTAGCCGAGTTCACCACCCAGCACTTATCAGTAACCTCCTCCTGGCTACTTAGGGTGGTTGCTGATGGATTGGCTCACAATATCTGGGCTGCCACTCATCTAAAATTTCATCCCACCCGGCTTAAAAAAAAAATTCTGGGTTTACCACTGTATGCCTGTACTGCAGGAGCAATGTCCTGTTCAGGTCTATGGGAAGTTAATATGCAAACATGGGCAGCACTAAACAAAGAGAAGGATATAATGCAAAACTGATATTGCTGTCTGCTCTCCAGAACACAAAATGACCCACATTAAGAAACTGTGGACTGTGATATATAGTCTGCATTGCCCCATGAAGTTTATTGCTGCAGGTAGAGCTTCATGATTGGAGGTGAGCTGGTCATGTGACATGATGAGGCTATCCCTGCAGTGCCCAAGGTCTATGGTATCAATGATTTACATTTGGTGCATATTTTCCAATAGGAACCGTTTAATTTGTAAATTGAGCATATTATAACAAAGATATACAGTATGTATAGACAATCTCATATGGTTTGTCACAGATTATTTCTACACCTAAAATGATTCATTGAATCTGGTTTTTCTATAGTGTTTCAGTGCCAGCATGGTAGTAATGCTAAGAGCTTGGGGCTTATCATACAGGGTGGAGCATTACCAAGCAAATACTTATTATTCATATAGGGAGGGCTTTGATGTATTTCCACAGGTCACTGATCAGTAAAATAATATTACTATTATGTTTATTTTTTCAGTCCACGCAATCGCAAGAAGGATTCAAGCTGGAAGATTTAAAAAAACTAGAGCCAAGTAAGTACACAAGCTAAATGCCTGTGAAAATGCACTGATGGAAGTGAGCCTAACATGCCTCATGCAATGCAGGGAGTAACTTAATATTTAAGTAATTGATAATGACCTTCTTCTAATTTCAGGTCACCCGCTGTTGGTGATACTTGGTATTGCTTTATGACCATCCGATTTAGAGTGTTCCAGTGGAAACCATGCAATCCTACATTCCTAACTCCACACAGCCAGATTTTTTGAGTACCGTTTTATAGGACGCTTTCAGACTGCTTAGAAATTACTGCTGGCATATTTATTCAGCTGGTGAATAAAAATTACAGTTTTTACCTAAAACTAGAATTCATCCATCAGATTCCTCATGTTAGCTGGATTTCTGCATACCAAAAGCCCTAATTCTATAGTTGGCTTTAATCTACACTATGGTGGGGGGGGGCTGGGAATTCTAGAAGGATCATCTAATTTCTGCACTCCTGGAGGACAAAGGCCGCACACAATATGAGCTGAGTTATGTTGAATTAGGAATGTAGGAATGCATGGTTTCCAATGGAAAATTTCAAATTGAATGGTCATAAAGCAATACCAGATATCACCAGCGGGTGACCTAAAGTCAGGAGAAGGAAGCAGCCTGAGAACTACAGCAGTATAGGATGCAGCAGGTTCCTCCCCTTTTTTTTTTCACCCCTCACCCTGTGATACACTGCATATGATTTCTGGGTGGGATTCACATTTTACTGTCTGTTGTTTTATTTGTACTTAGATTTTCTCCCTTTTTCATTTTTCTTTAGTTCTAGACAACCTTCTAACCTACAACAAAGAATTCCCTTTTGATGTACAGCCTGTTCCTTTAAGGTGAGTGAATATCCGCCCCCTGGCCAGCCAATAGGCATCATTTATCCATGTCAGGCAAATGTGAAGTTTCACTGTTGTGTCATCGATCCGTTGTCCTAAAGATTTGCATGATGGCGAAGATCAGTAAAGCACAACCACTGTATAGCTGAGGTTAGCAGGTAGTAGTGCTAGGTCCCAGGTTCGAATCCCTGCCCGGACACTATCTGCATGGAGTTTGCAGGTTCCCGCCGTGTTTGTGTAGGTTTCCTCCGGGTATTCTGATTTCCTCCCACATTACAAAAACATGTAGTTAGGATAGTTGGCTTTCCTCCAACATTGACTTTATAACCAGTGGTCGCCAACCTTCTTGGTCCCGTGGATCACTAAAAATACCGGCTCTTGACCGCGCATGCGCGGGGAGCCGGGTGACACTTAAAGGGGAGAAACCTTCCTCAAAGTGATGTCATGATGGCATAATCCCGCCCACTTCCCATCGCAGATCTGAACCTGCGATGGGAGAGTGGGCGGGTTGTGTCCAGGGACACATCCTGCCCACTTCCCTGAGCCAGGGGTTTGTACAGGGGATGTGGTCCACGGCTCTGGCTGGTGCGCCCCCCCAGTGGGGTCCATCCTGCTTGGGGGTGCACCGGTCAGAGCTGCGGACCACCGGTTGGCAACTGCCGCTTTAGACTACGCCAATGACATATGACTATGGTAGGGACATTAGATTGTGAGCCCCTTAGAGGGACAGCTAGTGACATGGCTATGGACTTTGTACAGCGCTGCGTAATATGTCGGCGATATAAAAATACTGTATTATATTAATAGTTGTACAAAGCAGTCACAGTCTACATATGTAATGAGAAAATATGGCTGCCCCCGATGTACATAGTACAGCTATACACTGCAATTAGTTCTATAAAACATAAAAAAATAAAGCCAGGGGAAATAAAAATGAGGTTATTGGCAAAAGAGGTTTAAAGTCCTTGCTGTCTAAGGAAAGAACCTCAAATTTATTCCATTTAAGAGGTTTTATACTTTGCAGCACTACTACAGCAGCCAATTTTCTTCAGTAAACACAATCTTTATACAGTACAATTTTTAAATAGAAATATATATTGGTTAAAGTTTCCCTGACATTTCTCATTTGTTGATTTGTAGGAGGATTTTGGCACCAGGAGAAGAGGAGAATTTGGAAGTAGAAGAGGAAGAAGAAGATGGAGGTGCTGGGGTGGGCTCCCCAGACTCCTTTCCTGCTCGTGTACCGGGTAAGAAGGGTTTGTGTTTCTTGAATTATTGTAAAGATGAAAGGTTTACATGGCAAAAACTAGAAATGTTTTAAATGTAGTATCAGTAATACTGTAGTATTATATCAGTAATAAAAGGCAGCTGTAGGGGAGCACTGAGGGTAAGTGATCCCTGGTAAGACCCAGCCACACCTGCAGCATAGTTTCCCACCAAATGTTTTTCAAACAGGGTTCCTCCAGGGAGCACTAGGTGTTCCTTGAGCAGTAAACAGTTTGTGCCTCTCAGGTCAGTTTAAGTGACCCCAATGATCTTTTTGGCTATCTGTAAGGGTGACATTCTTCCCAATGGCCAGCAATGTAAGAGGAATTCTTCCCACTGACCACCGCACTAATATACTGTAAGCTGTGGATATAGTAATTATAGAAGGGGTTCCCTGAAGACACAAAAGTTTTTTTCAAGGGTTCCCCATGTTAAAAAAGCTCAAGAAACACTGCTCCAACCACTCATGTGTGTGTATGTATGCTGGCTACTAATGTTTGACCTTTTTTGGGTGACATTTGTAGCCCTTTATATCTAGTAAGCTGATTGGCACCACCGTAAGCTTTTTGCAGGCAGCATATTTCCTCCTTTTTATTTTATTGTTACATTTACTTTATTATTATATTTCTTGTCTTTGTTTTTGCACTTTTTTCCAAACTGTAAATTACTTTGTAAAATGTTTTTGGTATTTTATATACTATAATATATAAGTAATGTATGTGCATGCTTTTATTTATGTCCATGACCCCGATGCTCCCTGCATGCTTCATTTGTTGTGACCATCATTGTGCCCATATTCTGGCTGCCTCCATGCATGGCCTGCATGTACTGGTATAACTCTTCCACCATGGAAAGGAGCCATTCAAGGTAAGGATACCATTTATTTATTTTTTACATTTTACTACTTTTTTATTTGTATTTTCCAGTTTTGTTTAGTTTTGTTTTTACATCTGCAATTTTATATATGGGCTCCTCTGCTGCCTACCTAATGTGTTTTATGGCATGAAGGGAATTATATCAATTTACAAGTAACATAAAATAAAGAGGGTTAGAACGGGAAAGAATAGTGATGTCACCTGTGTCAACCAACTTTATATTCTGTCAACTAAAGACAGTTCTAGCTAAAAGCTGGACTCTCCAGTAAGATAGAAAAGACTCAGATGAATGAAGCTCTGTAATAAATATTACATCATTAACTTATTTTTAACGCAAGAAACTTAGAACCTAGATGTGACTTGTAAAGCATATCTCAGAGGCCTAGCAGAGGGAGTACAAGGCACATGCTGACTGTTGGAGAGCGGAAGGATGAACTGAATAGTCTTCTGCTCCTCCTTTCACTGTCCACTAACGGGATAGGGGGAGGACATGACCTATAAGTGTTACCGAACTGCTGCAAAACTACTGAAAAAACAGGTCTCCTCTGACCCCAACAGACAGGGCTGTGCTGCATGGCAGAACTGTGTTCAAGTCTGCGTCGGCTGGAGTTTGCTTGATTTCAGCCAATACAAGTCATTGAGAATGAAAAAACCTGCTTGAAGCTGGTCAAATGCAGGTCATTCCTAACGCTGAAGGTTATATTTAAAATCTATGATCTTTCTTTTTCCCCCCCAGGAACTCTATTACCCAGATTACCGTCTGAGCCAGGAATGACTCTACTCACTATACGAATTGAAAAGATTGGCTTGAAAGATGCTGGCCAGTGTATTGATCCGTATATAACTGTCAGCGTGAAGGGTGAGCATCTGCGTCTTGGTGATTTACTTTCCACCTGGTTCCTGTAAGAAAGTCTGAGGGAGGAAATTTGTCAAGATGGATATTTTGTGCCTGATTTATGAAAACTCTGCAAGGCTGGAGGAGATATACTTTCATCAGTGAAGCCGAGTAATCCAGCAAACATGTAATAGATCTGGTCCAAGATTGAAAACATTTGCTAACAAATAGCAAATTACTTTGAAGAAATCCATTCCAGGTTTGCTGGATCACCCAGCTTCACTGATGAATGTGTATCTTCTCCAGCCTTGGAGGGCTTTAATAAATCAGAATGTGGATTAGGATTCCTTCCTGTATGGAGAGAATACTTTTCTGTAGATTATCCTGATCCTCCCAACCAATGGAAATATGTCTAGCAGGGTAGCAGCATGCATGTGAGGGAAAGCAAGTGCAACGTGCTGTAGAATCTCCCATTGTCAAAGGATAGTTTTGTGTGGAATTCGGTTCACCTTACCAGGGACTAATTTTATGGCTAAGCCCTACCAGCTGCCATTGTCAAGTGATGAGAGTTGGAATTTGGTGCAAGTTTAGCTATGAAGACTTGGAAACTCCGGCTTCAGTAACAAAAAAGAAATTGCTGGACTTCTGGGAAGTGGAAAGTTTTATAAATCATTGCACTTCCACAAGTTCTTTCACAGGTTGCTAGAGGTTCCTTCAGCTATGGCTGTTTGACCCTAATTGAATGATAAATTTCCCCTCCAATTTATGACGGGGTTACAATGCACAATGTTTGTCTCCTAGATTGTAAGCTCCTCTGGGCAGGGTCTTCTCCTCCTGTGTCACTGTCTGTATTTGTCTGTCATTTACAACCCATTTGCATAATTGCAATTAGGAATATTCTGCCCTTCGATATTGCTCGTCCATGGAAAGGCCCCCTTATCCCGCAGCTCCTGGATTTGATGCCTCTTGGACATGTTCACATTTTTTTCCTCCATTCCCAGGGGAGCCGTTTATCCTGACTGCCCCTTTCCGGGAATCCTGTCCTCTCAGTCCAAACTCCACAGCTGCTCACACAAGATTTTCTTACCATGTTGTCATTCTGGCTAACTAAGAGCTCCACACCTTTTGGAAGCCGTCAACCAGAGCGTGCTAATAGCAGCGGTGCATTGTGGGAGTTGTGTCACATGTTATGTATAAACAGCCAGACACATGCCGAGCAAACTTCTATTTTGTAATCCCTTAAAATAGAAATGGAAGATTATTTGATTTCATTTTTATTGCTTGTTTGATATTCTCTCCGATCATTTCTGAACGCTGGGCTTGGTAGACAACCATTAGAAAGGAAGTAAGGAGGAATTCTTCCAAGGCCGCTATGAGCTGCATTGCAAATTATTTTTTCAGCATTGTATTATTTTTTTTAATATTGTTAAACAGTATTTATATAGCGCCTACATATTATGCAGCGCATTTAATAGGGGTTGCACATGACAGACAGATACAGACAGTGACACAGGAGGAGGAGAGGGAGGACCCTGTCCCGAAGAGCTTACAATCTAGGAGGTGGGGGAAGTATCATACAATAGGGGGGGAGATATGTAGTGATGAGAAGTAGTGGGGGTTTGAAGAGACAGAATAAGAGGGGTAGGTGAGTTTGGAAAGATGGGTTTACTTTTAAATGAGCAAAAAGTAGGGGCAAGCTTATTAGGATGAGAAAGACCATTCCAGCGAGTTTGAGCAGCTCTAGATAAGTCTTGGAGCCATGCGAGTGATGAGGTTATGAGAGGAGAAATCTTTAGTAGGTCAACCAATACCATCTATGGCCATAAACTGTCAGTGGATCACCTTGATCCCTTTTGATCATTTTGTAACCCAGCGCTGCTTGCTGGTGTCTGAAATGGCTAGAAAGTTGCCTTATGTATAAATGGTTGGTTTATGGTGAAAGTTCCTTTGGCATTTAGAAAAAAAAAAGAAAGTGGACCAAGCCAGGAGCAGACAATATAAAGAATAATGAAAAGGTAGGAAGGAAGCTAAACTAACTATAAATAGGAGGAATGGGGGCAGAACATGGGGAGAATATGAACTGGGGCTGCAGCACAATCCACAAGTTAATATCACGGCTGACTTGTTGCATTCAGAACTCAGCTTAAGATTTATTTTAAGAGCGACTTAAAAAAGTAAAACTTAATGGAAATAGTTTAACTTAAAAAAGTTGCAATGCAATAAAATATTGTAAACCTATCTTTTAAAATATTTTTTTTAATTTTTTGCAGTTTAGAAAAATAAAACCTGTACATATATGTAACTTACGTGCATATAAAATAACCTAATATATGTGCAACCTTTTCTTTTTTGCAAACAGTCTACAGTGGCTGTAGAATGTAGAGAAGGAATGGCCAGGGTCATTTAACAAATTATCAGCACCTTAAAGGAGGGTAAAAATTATCTTCAATGTGGATGCTGTGCTCATAAATGCAGACAGAGGACTAGTCACTAGTAATGGGGAGAAAATTGGCTGCTGGGAGACCACAGGTAAAACTAACCAACCTAGTAAAGGAGCAGGGCTTTGCTTCCCTGTGTCAGAGCTGCAGCCTTCTCTGTATCGGGAGAATTGCTGTTTGTTGAGATTAGGATGGGTAAGGGGGTTTCCAGAAGCAGAAGTGGGAGCAGTTCAGAAAGTATCAATCCTCAGAATGCATATAGCTAAAGACGGGAGATGCTTGCACTTTAGGTACAGCTTTCTCTCCAGCAAGGAGAACAATGAGCTCATATTCTAGCAATTACTTTGGTTTATTTAGGAGTAATTGCAGAATAATGCCTGGGCACATTTCTAGACAACAAATCTTCACTTTTTGCGTTCAGGTCCACTTTGGTTCTAAAACTCCCTTCTGCAGACCCATTACAAAGTTTACATTGGCTGAATCAACACCCAATATATTTGTAGTGGGGGGAAAACATGTCCAGTGTTCTCCCCTTTTTTAAGTTGGGTGTGATGAAGCTGTAGGCAGGCCCCGGTATTCAAACCCAACTTTTCAGTAACCACCAAAAAACAGCTGGGTGGCTAATGAAAAGTGCCAGGCGGTGCACCCAGCTAAAAAGGTCTGGGGAGAACACTGCTGTGTGGTGTAATTGTTTTCTTGGTCCTTCTTTTGCAGATATAAATGGTATAGACATGACCCCGGTACAAGACACCCCCATGGCCTCCCGGAAAGAAGACACATATGTTCATTTTAATGTGGAAATCGAAATTCAGAAACACATTGAAAAACTCACAAAAGGTGTGTATGTTACCCCCTTTTTATTGTAAAAATGCAGTAGATTTCTAACACAGTTTAAATAACTTCTTATAGGAAAAAAATACCTCATCACATTTGTCAAAAACACAGCAAAGCCAACATTGCAAAAATATTCATTTGTAGTCCGGTGCAGGTATCACCTTGTGTTTAATGCCCTGCAAGGAAATGAGAGTATTATCCATCAGCATGCGCAGTGAGATCGGCAAGTTTTTTTCCCCATCTATGTCACCCAATCTTGCGCCTTTGTTGGGCGTCGTAGTAGGACGAACCCGAAAGAAAAGGAGAAGATGGCAGCGCCTGGCACGCTGGCCTGAAGACTGATGTCTGGACAACGTGGGACGCGATGGAAGAGACCTCCGGAGTGATCAACTGCTCTGCGGGTTTGAGGGTAAGTCTATTTTTTTTTGTTTTGTTTTGCGTGAGGTTTAAGTTTACTTTCTCATTAAGTATCCATTTTTCACCTTCTTACTTTATGTAACCTCATTGTGGGCAGTGCAGTGGCTCAGTGGTTAGCACTCTGGCATTTGCAGCGCTAGGTCTCAGGTTCGAATCTTGGCCAGGACACTATCTGCATGGAGTTTGCCAGATCTCCCTGTGTTGTGTGGGTTTTTTTCCGGTTTCCTCCCACATCCCAAAAGCATGCAATTAGGTTTGATAGATGTTTATAACCTAGAGATAAAATATGAAGAAATTTTAAAGCCCAAAATTCAAACGTTCAGTTTATTTATTTTTTTAAATCTCCCTTTTTTCTTGGCAGTGAGGGGTCCCAAGTGCTGCAGAGGAACAGCATCCTTTAAGTAGCTTGAGTCTGTTTTCTGCAGCATTGTCCTGCCAGCTTGATGCCGTACCGCCAGGGGGATTTCTATTACCCCTGGGTACACAGGAAATTTTGGGTTGTGTGACCAGGTCCTATATAAATCTCATTGGTTGCAACATGTAAACCTCCATTTCCTTTCTCTTATACGTAGATTGTTTCCCTTGGGTTTCTCCCCTGTATGATCACCTCTTTGTGTCTGACTCCTAGGGGCAGCTATTTTCTTTGAGTTCAAGCACTACAAGCCGAAGAAGAGGTTTACAAGCACAAAGTGTTTTGCCTTCATGGAGATGGATGAGATCAAATCGGGACAGATAGTAATAGAACTGTGAGTATTACTTGTGTTACTATGTCTTGTTACATGCTGATCTCTGTGTTTATTTTTTATTTGTATATGTAAGTGTAAATTCAGCTAGGATTATTAATATTATTATTATTAAACTATATTTATATAGCACCAACATATTACTCAGCGTTGTATATTCAAATAGGGGTTGCAGATGACAGACAGGTACAGACAGTGATACAAGAGGAGAGGACCCTGCCCAAAAGAGCTTACAATTTAGGAAGTGGGGGAAGTATTACACAATAGGAGGGGGAGATATGGAGTGGTGGGTGAGTAGTAAGCGTTTTAGGAGACAGAAAAAGACAGTTGATGAGTATGAAAATATGGGTTTTGAGTGCTCTTTTAAATGAGCAGAAAGTATTCAAGCCGAATAGGACGAGGAAGACCATTCCAGAGAGTCGGGGCAGCTCTAGAAAAGTCTTGGAGCCGTGCCGTGATGAGGTTATGAGTGAGGAAGTCATTAGTAGGTCATTGGAGCGGCTAGGGGTGTTTTTTTTTACCAGGTCAGAAAGGTAAATGGTGATATGCCAACACATATTTATAGACATTTACGGTCAGGGGTGGCATTGCAGCCATGGATAAGCACCAGGAAAAGAAAATTAAAATTTTTATACAATTCTCTGTTTTCTGAGGAAGCAGAATATTCTGTCCAAGTTTTGCTTGGTAGGGACATAACAAAATCTTCTGGTAGGATCAGTGAATTGTTTTCCATTTTCTGATGATAAAATCTGATTATTCTGCAGCTACAAGAAGCCAACGGACTTTAAAAGGAAGAAACTGCAGCTGCTAACCAAGAAGCCTCTGTACCTGCACTTACATCAGACGTTACACAAAGACTGACCCCACCCCCCAACCCTTCGCAGTCTTCCACCGACCTGCTCAGAAAACCTACGTCTCTCCACAGAGACCCCCCGCTAGGTCCGTGTCATGGCCAGGACCCGCTGCCGGAAGAAAGACTGACAAACTGATACCAGGATGGTTCTGCCACAGCAAAAAGAACCCCTGTTAATCTCCAAATCGGCTGTCTAGGCACAGCGGGGGCACCGCCGCCATCCCCACAGACCGGCAAATGGAAGTTTTGTGACCGGTTCACTTCTGTATATAATCGACTAACACAATAGATTTTCCACATAGCTCTAATTGGATTTGGACTCATACCAATAAGTTCTGGATGGAGGGCGGTGAAGTTATACAATCTGAATTTCAGAGATAAGTCTGTGCTTATTAGCTGCACATTTCAGTTCCATCAAATCTGGAGGGAATTGAAGGATTTATTATTCTTCCAGGTCTGGTTATGGAATTTGTATGATTAATGAAGACGTCTTGCTGCACACAACAACCAATCGTCTTTAAATTATTTTTTAATCATGGGCTTTAAAAATGACAAAAAGCAGCTGATTGGGTGTTGTGGGCAATAAGAGAGATTATCCTAATGGTGCACATCGACCTTAATTTACATAGTTGGGGTTTGCATTGCATTGCATTGCCCAGCTATGGATTTACCAAGTCCCTTTTTATTTAAACATAGGTAAAAGACAAAAACCTGGTGATCCTGCCAGTCCCCTCGTACCGCTTCCTTCCGACTATGCTAGGCACCGAACAAGAGCACGTCCTAACAAAACAGCCCCCAAAACAACTCTTGACCCCCCTGGGCTTGGGCTCTGCAAGACCTCTGAAAGGGGTTCTTCAGGTTGCTTTCTTCCCATAGTGCACCCTGCTAGTCCCAGGTAAATGATGCGCCCGGCCATCTACGGGATCTAAGAAAAAAAAAATTGGACCAGGCCACTCCTTCTATGGTTCAGTTCCAATGCTGTCAATCATCACCCCTTGCAGTGTAAGAATCCATTGCTTGTGAACAAAGCAAATCCATTATGTTATATTGCAGCTTACCAGTCCTTTTATGCAGTGGCTGCATTAGTTTTCACTTTTTCCTGGATTTTCACTTCCAGCAATGCACTTTATATCTCTGTGTCTATAGTCTTCCCATATTATTATGCATGCTCAAGGGTGTCTCATGCTCCTGGGAGTGTCAGGTTCCTAATTGCCCACTGTGATTGGTCTTTTCATCCTCCAGTGCCTACATCAGTAAGAAGGAGGAACCACCTAGCACTGGAGGATCAGAAAATTGACATAGGTGTCACATTTGCTGTATCTTTAGCCAGCACTTTCTCCTCACTCATTTTCAGATCAGGAACTTGAGCAATGGGAAAGGTGACTCGTCCGTGTTTTGTTTGCAGGAAGCCCTTTATTGTAGAATTTTATTTTGGGTAACAAAGTCACTTTAGACCTACAAATGAATCAATTGTAATGGCATAATGGAAATCTATTATATAACCAGAATCTGTCCCTCTGTATGCCTTCTTGATTTAGCTTGATTTATTGGGGCCTTATGTAAGACTGCACTTTAGTAAGAATTGTAAGATTGTATTGCCTAATGAGGAGCCAGTAGGGACAGTCAGTGGATAGAGAGATGGGGGTCAGAGTTAGCACAGTGTTCAACTCAAAAATGTTTTTAAGCTGGGTTGTAGACGGATAACCGCTATTGTGACCAAACTCTTCAGTAACCAGCCAAAAACAGCCGGGTGGTTACTGAAAAGTGCCGGGTGGTGCACCCAGCTAAAAGGGGCTGGGAGGACACTGTAGCACACAAGTCGGATTTTAGTTTTTGCAATAAACCAAGTCTGGTTTTCTGCATACAAGGATAGGTACCAGGGAAGGTAAACTATGGTATATGTTGATTCAATTTTCTGTAGATATGGAAAATATAGGCCGGAGGAGGGAAATGCATATTACTCAATTTAGTGAATAGGAAGGAGGGGGATCTTTTAAATTGCACTGCATTAGGGATGGCAGAAGTCATGTGATCATTGTGCTGTTAGAGGGAATGAGGGTGGATACTGACACATACTTACATATATTCAGTGGCCAGGCAAGTGTCAGATGTACGTTGCAATGAAAGTACCAGGAACTTAGTGAGTATTAAACAGTCATGGCTTAGTCAAGTAGTATACCCTGATCATCCAAAACTTTAACTAATATGGTGTAGGTTCTCCTTGTGCCCTCAAAACAGCTCTTGACCCCCCTGGGCTTGGGCTCTGCAAGACCTCTGAAAGGGGTTCTTTAGGTTGCTTTCTTCCCATAGTGCACCCTGCTATCTCTTCCCAGGTAAATGATGCACCCGGCCATCTACGGGATCTAAGAAAAAAAAATTGGACCAGGCCATTCCTTCTATGGTTCAGTTCCAATGCTCAAGTGACCTTTGTAGACGCATCGGGGTGGGCAGGGGTCAGCATGACGGCTACATAGCCCCCAAAAATGTTTGCTTTTGGCACCAGGTTTTTGGTTGGTACTGTTTCCATTGTCCTCCGACTCAATTTGGTTGGAGTTTATCCATATAACATGTTAAAAAAAAAAAAAATCTAATCGCCTTTCCACCCAATAAATGCCCTGATGGGGTGCATTTTACACCATGCATACCACTTTCATTAAAAATATGCAAATGAATATTTTTGGGGTTTCCTGATCAAGATATGTATATTTTATTTTTCACCAACTCCTAAATCTGCCTCAAAATTTTATTGTACCGCTGATTACATATGGAATTATTTTAAGGTATTTTTTTTATTTTATATATTTTTAATCTTTGGTTCCCATTAATGCCCATTCCACTCAAAATTATGTTTTTGTAGCGGGAGAGTGCTGGTTTTTGAATCATCAATCAGTTTCTTATAGCTCTTGGAGGACCCAAATGCTGAAATTTACAATGTCTACTCTATGCCCACCGGGCTATAAAATGGTGTCACCTTGTTATAGAGGCATCAGTGGGACCAGATAGAGTAACAAGGTCCTAATATAGTGTCAGTGTAGTAGCTGTAGGCCCACCCAGCAGCCTATGAGATGGCGTCACCTTATTATAGAGGCATCAATGCACCCACCCATGAGGTTCTGATATGGTGTCAATGTAGTAGCTGTGGGCTCACCCACCAGGCGATAACATGATGCCACCCTTTTCATAGCAGCATCCGTGCCCATTAGGTAGCAACACCTCCCTCCAGCAGGCTATATTAAAATTTTAACTTGTCATAGAAGCATCAAAGGGGACCACCCACAAGGTTCTAAAATGGTCCTAAGTAGGCCTACCCACCAGGCTCACTATTCTACCCAGAATGTTTTTAAGCTGGGTGGCAGCATCTGTATTGTGACCCAACTTTTCAATAACCACCCAAATACAGCCGGGTGGTGAGCCCAGCTAAAAGGGAATCGGGAGACTATAACATGGTGTCTCCATATCATGGGTGTGGGTCCACACACGAGGTTATAATATGGTGTCAATGAGGTAGCAGTACTTAACTCCTCCACCAGGCTGTATATAATATGAGGTTAACTTGTCATAGAGGTGTCAATAGTACCACCCATGAGGTTCTAATATGATGTTAATGAGGCAGCAGTGGGCCCACAGGACAAAATTTGGTTCCCCCTTTCAGAAAAGCAGGTAAGTGGAGTGAAGACAGTGAGAATATTTTGCATGAAAGCTCCTTCCTCCCTTAGGAAAGATACTTAGAAACTGACTTGATTCAACTTTCAGCGCCTCTTTAATACCAATCAGTTTTGGGTGGGCATTGTCCTTTCTTAAAGTTTTACCTGATGTCTTTATCCAGTTCAGGCTGCCATTGTGCGTGATTCACTAGGAAATGGCTTCACAACTACCCTCCGGCACGATATGACTGCCTGGATGACAGGTACACTTTATTGGAGAAATCAGTTTACTGGTAAAACTGATTGTTTTGGGAAAGAATTATCCTCCATGTAATGAAATGTTTTATACTAGACTTTGTAATAATAATAAATAGGTTACTCCGTAAAATTTTTTTTATTATACATTTTGCATATTGTTTTTCTATTGAACATCGCATTGTCTGATCACCAAAGGTGCAGCATGTCCTGATTTCTGTGTAATCAAATCCTGAGATCTTAAAAATTCAAATACATACTTTAATGAGGAGTTTTGCTGTCTTTTTATTGCTTGTTTGTAAAGATCGACCATTTTACTTCAGGGAACCCGTGTATTAGTGTGATGGTCAGTGGGAAGAATGTCACCCTTACAGATAGGCAAAAAAACAACTGACCTGTTATTATTATTACACAGTATTTATATAGCGCCATCATATTACGCAGCGCTGTACAAAGTCCATAGTCGTGTCACTAACTGTCCCTCAAAGGAGCTCACAATCTAATGTCCCTACTATAGTCATATGTGATTAATGTAGTCTAAGGTCAATTGTTAGACATCAATATTTTTAAAAACTTTCATTACATACCGTATTTTAGAACCAATAAAATCTTCTCTCTGAGCTTCTTTTTACAATGGAGCACATTGTGGGAAGGGCCAGCAGGGAGCCTTCCTGAAAACATCACAGAACCCCGCCCCTGAGGAGGAAGCAGTGGCTTGGCTTGTGGGAGGAGTTATTGTTAAGGTTTTTACAACTTCTGGAGTGTAAAGCAGTGCAACAGATATAGAAAAGAGCACATTTGTCCACCAGCAACAAATACAACCAATGTATTCTGGGGGCCAAGAGAACCCCCTCCTTTTTATTAGTATAATTTTGACTGAAAGTTTTTAATGAAGCAGCACATTGGACATTTCTAGGCAGGGTGTATTGGCATTTAGATTGCCCTAGGTAACATCTACAGTGTTCTTCCCAGCCCCTTTTAGGTGGGCGCACTGCCTGGCACTTTTCAGTAACCACCTAGCTGTTTTGGGGGGGGGGGTTACTGAAGAGTTGGGTCACTATACAGGGGCTGTTAGCTGTCTACAATTTCTTCCCTCTCTGGGGAGAATACTGATCTACTTTATTAACTTGCATTTATATAGCACCAACATATAAAGTGCTTTACAACGTCTATAGCCATATATTGACTATATGTCAAAAACATGTCTAAGGCCAATTTTGGGGGAGACATTCAACCTGTTTTGGGTTGTATGAAGAAACGAGTGCCCAAAGTAAACCCACATAATCACTGGGAGAACATACAAACTTTGCAGAGATTTGAACCTGGGACCAAAACTAATGTGTTTTCCACTGAGCCAACTGTGCTCGTGAGGAGCCACCATTGTTTAAAAAAACCAAAAAAAACCATACAATTGAGAAAACAAAAGTGCAAGCCAGGGACTCTCAGGCTGGGGGAAAAGGGGAAGAAGGGCTACACCAGCACGGTTCAATTTCATGAACAAATTTTTGAGCCTCCACAGTGAAGGGGCATGGCCAGGGCGAAGTGGCGGTGTTCATTAAGAAGAACATGCAGATATTACCAACGATGGGCAGATATCAATGACATTCACATAATACCAATACCTATAATCAATAGCCAGGTGGCACCTTATGTTTTCTGTCAGGCCCTATTCCACCCACTGCTTTTCTCATCTTATTTAGATATTTTGGCTCCTATTTGTCTCCATTGAGATTTGCACAGCTTTGTCTTGGAGGGCAGGGAATCTGATTTTTCCCTTCTGCATTAAAGTTTTTATAGGTTTATTCCCTCCCCCAACTTGATATTGGACAGTAAAAGTCTTATCCTGTCATTCTGCTCTTTCCAATTGGCTGATTCCTTGTAGCACATGGACCAACTGACTCCTTGCAAAGTTTCTACTTTTCTTGACTTCTGTACTGCAGGAAGCTGATGCCAGGCCAAATACAGTTGCACTGCTTGCATTGAACAGAGGTAATTTATTAAAGTGGGACTAAAATGGCATGTTTGAGAACAGATGATCAGGCCGGTCATGATTGCAGAAAGACAGACGATGCTCCTTTCTGCAATGATTCCTCCTACATACCTGATTTCTCAAGATTTCTTGGGAAAAAGTGGAGCTGTGTATGTACATTATCAGCTTTGCCAGGATATTCAGCATTCCTGGCTTCCTCTGCTCCTGTCAGCGATGAACTGCAGGAGTTATGTCAACCCAGCCCAGACAATCAAAAAGGCCAAAGAGGGAAGTGGATGATGGAACCCTGCAAGGGATCAGGGACCGGCGAGTAATGTGGGGATTTATATCTGCTTAGAGTTAAGCTTTACATAGGTCGAAAAAAAGACATACAAAAAAAAAAAAAAATGAAAATTTGTAAAGAATTATTAAAATTTCTAAGGAGGTTGAATAAAATATTTATTGCAAATATAAGACACATGATATAATAGATTGGTGGTTTTTGTAAACCGGTAACTTGATTTTGAAATAAATGTGTCAATAGAGGCCTAATTTTAGGGTTTGTTTTGGGCTTGTTCATGATCTGTCTGTGATGTTGCATTATGTGGCGGAGGAACAGGTCGTTCAGGTAATGAAGGCCCAGAAGGTACTCCAGGATGTGGTCCTGGTATAAAGTCCCTAGGTCCCGAGGGTGGGGGACCTGGGGGGAAGTCTCTTGCCCCAGGCGGTGGAGGGCCTGGTAGAAATTCTCTAGAGCCTGGTGGTGGCCCTGGTAGGAAATTCCTGGCTCCAAGAGGTGGTAGGCCTGGGACAAACTCTCTAGAACCAGGAGGAGGCAGTACTGGTGGGAAGTCTCTGGCTCCTGGAGGAGGAAGCCCTGGTGGAAAATCTCTGGCGCCTGGAGGTCGTGGACCTGGTGGGAAGTCCCTCATTCCGGGAGGAAACTCCTGAGCTCCTGGGGGTGGAAGACCGGGGGGGAAGTCCCGAGGACCTGGAAAGAAATCTCGAGCTCCAGGAGGAGGCGGACCGGGTGGGAAATCTCGGGATCCAGGCAAGGGTGGACCTGGCGGGAAGTCCCTTGGCCCAGGAGGTGGCAGTCCTGGTGGGAAATCTCTCACTCCTGGCGGTGGCATTGGGAAATCTCTAGGACCGTGCATTGGAACAGGACCAGGAGGAAATTCTCTAGGAGGCAACGGTCCTCGAATCAGGCCTCTTGGATCAGGATGGGGAATTCCACCAGGTGGTAGCAAAGGCCTTGGAGGGAAATCTCTGGGAATCAGTGGGGGGCCATGAACTGAAACAAAGAAAACAAAAATATAAGTTGCCGGAGTGCATTATAACCTACATATAACAGCAAATACAGAGCCAAATGTAACCAAATAATCCTTACTATGCCCCAGGATTCACCCTGTCCTTCACCTTTTATACAAAGCCACAGTACAGGCTGAACAGAAATTGAAAATTTTGCAACAAGCATCTTTCAAATGGAGTGACATCTAATCCTTAATGGCTTTATCAAATACTAAATTTTTTATTTTTGCTTTAAATATCTTCCCAAGGCTCTGTATAGGTATTAATAGATGCCGGACGGTTAAAACCATAGAAAACATGAGCAAAAAAAGGAGGTCGGTGGGAAGAGAGGGGAAGGAGTGAGAGCACAGTAAGTTAGCACAAAGAGAGGGGAGGTTGGCAGAAAGAGAGGTGGAGGGGTGAAAACATATGGGAAGAGAGAGAAGAATACAAGATGGAGTAGGCGGGGAGAGCTGGAGGAATTGGACAACACTGAGGATGACAGAAAGAGAGGTGGAGGAGTGAGAGCACACCAAGGTTGGGGAGAAGAGAGGTGGAAAGGGTGAGGAGTAAGAACACCCGGAGGTGGGCAGGAACAATGGTGAGGAGATTTCACCCTTTTTCTGATGCTGCAGGTTGTGTTTAAAATATATATATTTTTTTATGTTGTCGCACTCTCTTCTTGGTTTTGCACCGAAAACACAATGAGAGGTGCAGAGCTGTGTACTGCTGTGTGCACAGGTCCAGAGATATTTCTCTGGTGTGTTGTGGTCAGGCTATTCTGCTGCCATCATCAGGTCTTGACACACTGTGTTCTTAGTAAAGCACCAACAAACGGTCTCCCTGCCTACCCAAACCTTAGTCCGGAAAAAAAGTTTCCAGTATATGGCTTTGTCCTAGACTATTCCTCCTCTCATCCCATGCTGTGAAGTTTTTGCTTTCTTGCCCTCACAAGCCTCCGCTCTGCCAAGAAATTTGTAACACAATTCTTCTTCTGACAGGTCAGCAATGGGCTCTCCGAGCTTTCTTTTCCAATAGAGGAATACACAAGGTGCGAGTATCGGGGGCGGAGCCGCTCTAGCCACAAACACATTCTGATGGGTTTACTAGGAAACTATTTCTCTCTGTGGTCTATTTATAACGTGGAAATTCTTATAAGGTGGAAAAATAAAATGATTACCTTTTGAAAAGCAGCGCATGCACTATACTTCAGTTTAATTTGTTATAGCCAGAGCAATACATGAATATATAATAATCTATACTCAAAATAAACACTATAGGCACAGCCCTTAGATGCAAATGTGTGTGGCTTTACACGGATTGGTGGCCCAATAAAATCTACGGTTCGAGCATGGGCAGTATACCAGAAGCTGGCTCTGTGCAGGCTCCCATGCAATATAAGCCTGGGGATACACAAGCAGATTTAAACCTTTAACTAATACAAATATTTTTTACTGCTGCAGTCTCAGCAGTTCAGCCCCATAGCTATTAATAGGACTTCTCTAATAGGACTTCAGCCATTTCACATAGACTTATACAGGTAGCTATGGGGCTTACTCTGCATATATGAATATCTTGTGGGTTGGTGTAAACAAATGCAAAGAATATAGCCCATGATTAGGCGGGGGCAGAGCTGGTATATTTTTTGCATAACTGGAGGTGTTCTTTAAATTATTCAATCACCCTATTAAAATCTCATAGGATCAATCTCCAAGTATTATATTACCTTTATTGTGATCTGCTCGGAAAGAGATGAGTAGTTTTATAAGAGATCTTCAGTATTGGTTTGTATTATTTGTGTTAGCTGTTGATCTTCTCCCTTGTTCTCCATACATTTTAGGGGAAGTTTGAGATTACAATAGATTATAACCCTAACTAGATGGTATGTTGTTTTCTAAAGAATAGTGAATAATAGTTTTTTTTTTCTATAAAATGCTAATATATCTTACCTTAGTGTTATTTCATAAAAGCAGCCCAACAATCTACCCCTCCAAGACCAAAACTTAATGATTTTGACACAAGGGGAACAGCGGCACATTTGGAGTAATCGGCATTCTTCAAAATGTTTTAGTAATCCCAAGCCTTGCTTGGTTCCTCTAACCCAACGCTTTTCACTCAATAGGACTTACTCAACAAACACAAAGGTCTGCATGTGAGTGTTAAGTTTGATTAGGAAGGTAAGTGGGGGCAATTTAGAATTTAGTATTAACAAAGTGAACTAATATGTAGAAAGCAAATGTACACTCTAAATATTTGGATAAAGTTTACTGAGCTGCAGGACTGTCATATCTTACTTTGAGGTGGAGGAAGTGGTCGAGACGCGAAGTGTCCTCTTGGTGGAGTTGGACCAACTGAACGGCCTGGAGGCTGTGACATCATAGGAGCACCAGCCGGAGAGTTCATCACCGGAGTGCCAGGAAATGACGGAGGACCTTTAGCTACAGGCATAACCTGGAAACATTAAACATCATGGAGAATATTGGTACAAGTCTTATCCACCTGAATATAATTCATAATATTATAAACATAAAACCTTTCTAAGCAGGTCAGTCACATTCTTTACATACACCAAATAGGCTGAGCAGGCTAACCAATTACCAGCAAGCATGCTGCAATGCAAGGTTTAGCTGACATAAATATGGAGGCTGCTTCTGCTGAAGAATGCTTAATGTCTGGCTTCTATGGCGATGGCTTTAATACATTCACCAGCACTATCAGGCCCTGAGTTCTGACTTGCTGTTAACTGTTTTGGTTCAGGGACTCATATACTAAAACAGGCAAATAGGAATACATTTTAATAAAGCCAGCAACTTCAGCCTCCATATTTTTCAAATCACTGGTTTATTTTTAAAAATCAGATTTGAAACATCCCTAAAAATACATGCAGGGGTCCGTGTGTTCTTTATTACTTTATTAATGCTGCAAGTACTGAAAAATACCCGGTGATCTGCCCGAAATCCAGAGAATAACTTTTTTTTAGTAAGCGGACTGTATTTAAGTGCAGTGGACTTGTCAGATAATGGCAGGAAGTCAAAATCTTACTGGATTTCTGGCAGATCAACTGGTATTTTTCTGTATCTGAAAAAAAAAAAAAAAATACCTTCATGGTATTCAGGCAAAACATTTTGCTAGCCATACTGAAATTTTACCACAAGGCTCAAAATTCTATCCAGTATAGGATAATTTACTGTTCAATACAATCATCTTGTGACCTTTTTGTAGCAAGATATGAATGGGACTGATTTAGAACTGCAAAGGAACATGGTTTAAAGGACGAACATGGTTTGAAGGAGGAACATCTCTGCTTAGGCCACCTGCGTGTACTAGTTTTTATCATTTCCAAGGAAGTTGTAATAGTTGTGTGATTCCATGGCAGCTCCAGGTGCTGAACAGTGGGGCAATATTTGCAAATCAGAATGGTTTCCTTCGTTTCTTGATGCCAATGATACCTGTCACAGCATTTATATGAGAAAAGACCAGATCGAGCCATGTTATATTGCAAAGATTAGGCCCTGGTGAAGGGAAAGGTGTTCTGGCCACAAAATGTATTGCCAGTTACTTGTGATACAAGATTACACTTGATGTGTGAAAAGGATCCTATGCCTGCTCTGAGATTTCAGCTATAGCAAAGTAATGGACTGAGGAATTAGCTGATCACTAGCGTCACCTAACCCTCTCCTTCATATCAAATTCCATAAAGTAGTAGTAATGCATTGCTTTTCTAATCAAGCTTTGTTGTTCTTTAAAATTCTTTTTTTTCCCCAATAGCTGTGAAGTCTAGTTAGAAGTCAATAGTTAGTATAGGGTTCAAAGCTGGACTTGTCCCTTATATGTATTTCATCTGTATATTGAGCATCCCATTTTATCTATCTAGAGAAGGCAGAACACTAAAGAGCTAATCTCTCGCCATTCTAAACTTTTCTCCTATCAGTATGTTAGAACATGAACACTGAGGCACAGATGAGCGGCTTCTTATGATGCTTTGCATCCTTACATTTAGTGTATTGCAGAAGGATAGAAGTTAGATTTGTACACCAGTTTCTTACACAATGTACACAACGTTTATACTGAACACATATCAGCATGGGCTGGCAAGATGTTAATCTGCTTGCAATGCAACTTTGAGCAAAACCTGCACATTTCTGGACTTCGTTTCTACAATTTGTTTTTCAATGGCACTGTAACGTTGGTAGCATTTATAATGTTAGGTGTCCAACCTTTCCTATACAGGTCACAAACTTTTTAATAGCCCATGTTATAGAATTATGTAGAAATCTGTAAGCAGGCCAGTTTCACCATTCAGCATCTCCTCTTTTTGTTTTTGGATCTGATGAGTTAAACTGGCCCCATTCCTACCAAAAAGCAGTAAATCCAGGTCTCCATAGAGCAATCCACACTAGAGATGCCCTTACATGACACTCTAGGTATTGTTAGTATAGAATAGAAAGACAGAAAAGTTTTGTCTCCCTGGCAGAATGGTTCAGTCCATGCAATGTTAATACCGGCCGCTCCCCACCGGATGAGTTAGGTGAGCACCCAACCCAATGCACAGCTTCTCATACTCACTGCTGGGGATTCCTCAAGCTGCTGAGAACTAGCAGACATAACGGGAGCCTCAGACTCATTGGAGGGGTTTGGCTTTTTGTTTTACAAGAAGAAATTGATTTAGAGAGAAATACACATAAGAACAAAAACAGGATAAAATAAATAATAAAAAAATAGAGGATCAAGTATGTTATAAAACTACTCACCAATCCCTCCACAGATGGGGATGATGTCCTAGGACCGCTATTCAATAACGCTGAATGACCAAGATCCACTGCAAGAAAAAGAAGAACATATAGGTCAAGAGGCACAGCCGATAGAAAATAACATGGTATGGATGTGAAAAGGTTTCTTTATGAGCAGGGAGCAACCTGTATTTGAGAATAGCCGGACCTATTTTCTAGATGCTCTTCACTCTGTTTATGATTAGAAAGAAGACACAAGTAGTATTGCAGCTTCCTCTAACAGGCCAGAAGTCTACCAGGGTCACACTGTGCAAATGGGTAATAATGGCAGATAGGAAAATATATTAAGGGAATGGTAATCTACAGAATGTGGTGGGAAGAGTTAAAGGTTCCAATCTCCTGTGTACACAAACAGTCACTACTCCTAAAAAATCCCGAAAACTGGCCATCTGGCCCCCCTCCTTGCCAATATCTCAGACAATTTAGGACATCATTATCGGAGCCCTACTTAAGAAGTGGGAAACTGCCAAAAGGTGTTTTTTTTTATCTGGCTGGAGTTCAGCTTTATTAAAACAAATGCATAAAAAGTCACAGAGAAAGAAAGCTACAGAGCAGGGACTACATTCAGCAATTACATGTACTGACCAGGAGCTGATGTTCTTCCAGACATGTCATGTGGAGGACGTCTGGTACCTGAAGGGCCATCTATTCCACCTGCAGAACACATACATGAAACATATTTAGCATAAAAATAGTGTTTCCTATCTGTCAGGATGTTGCTTTGATGACAAGTCTTCAACCCAAATAAGCCAAGTAACTGAGAAACACAACCTTCTTATGACCTCCACTAACGAAGCGCTCGCTATTTAGAGACAGAGGTCAGCACTCATACTTGCTGCTCCCAGCTCTCCCAAAAGGTTAGTATTTTGCCAGACTAAGCACAAGTAATGGGAAGAGAACAATAATGTTACTTAATAAGTCCCTCTACAAGCTTTCTGGGTGAGATCATAAAGGAGTATCAAACAAAACACACATAAAGCAAGCCAAAGTGTGTCTGATTGTCTCCCCCCCCTCAGATAAATTGGATGTCACTGGTGGGTCGCTGGGGATTCAAGGGATTAGCGGGATAACATAAAAGCTGCAGTATCGTTTTTTTTATGAGCAAATTCACATTACAAAGAAAATAAATGTCTTTTTCCTGGCAATGGTTTTAAAAAAATAAATGACAGATATAAAAACAACATTGTTTGATTAAGATCATTTAGGTCAAACACAACTTTAAATCACCGAAATGTATTTAATAATGTGAACAGACAAGTAAAGATAAGTAACCCATGGTGACTACAAACTGGCTTTCTTTTGCTTAAAGGCTCCTCTACTGTAATAAAATTGCTTTTGTTGATTTTACTGCATTCTGTGAGCTTCTAATATGCATTAGAATCGGCAGCAAGTTAAATGTAACCTACCTTGCTTCCTAGCAGGAGAAAATCTATCATTATTTAGCCCTTTTCTTCCCAACTGTCCCTAACCTGCACCTTTCGTTCACTGGATTTCAATTCTTTCAATCAAAAAGGCAAAGCATCATGTGTGCATTGACTAGGACGGTCTGCATGCAAATGCAGTCTCTGTCCAGGAACTGCTTGGTCCCCCAGAGTGACAACACTGGCCATAAAGGAACTCTAGTATTTGCAAAAGGGCCACTACTTGCGTTAGGTATGGGAGCCCCATGGGAGGAGTACTTAGACAAAATGCTGTGATGTCTTAAAGAAGATCTCACAAAACATGAACTGTGTGCATTGCACAGAAAAAGAAAGAGCTAGTAACCTAGATTGCAAGCTCTTTGTGGCAGGGTCCTCTCCTCCCGTGTCACTGTCTGTATTTGTTATTTGCAACCCCTATTTAAAGTAATAAATCACTGCGTAATATGTTGGCGCTATATAAATCCTGTTTTTTAATAACACTAATAATAAAAATAATAAAAGGTTCACTAGATCTAAAATACATTATGCAATGAAAAGAGAAAGCCTAATTTTAAAAATATCCTTCCCATGTTGATGAGTAAAAAGAGGAAACAGGGAAAGCAAAATATAAGCAGTCTAAATGTCAGCTTTAATGGAGACATTGCATGAAAATACACAGTCTGCTTATGTTACAGCCACCCCCTGCATACAAACGCCTAATAGAAGAGATAAAATTGATAAAATTGGGTGGAATTTCTTTAGCATAGTTGCCCTCCTTTTGGTCTCTCCAACACACTGGAGTGCAGCCTACCTGGTAAAATGTTTATCTTATTTCCAGTTCTAGTGACATTTTCTGGCAACATGAGTAACATTTTTTTTATGTGTAGTAAAATTACTAGAATTGCAACGTGTAACATATATGTGACACTAACCAGTATTTCCCTTTAGGTCCTCTGATCTGCTGAGGTTAGCAGAAGCTGATCGAACAGATGCATCCATCATAATAGGAGGAGATGGAGCACCTCCACTCACTGGTGAAGGACCAAAAGAGCCATCTCTGCTCAGGGCACCTGAATGTTAAAAAAAAAATAAACAAATATATAGGTATTCCATAATGTGCAACATAAATCCTCGGTTTGTTGATATACATTTCACAATAGATTTGGCTACACTGAATGTAGGTTTCTTTAAAGATTCATTGGAAGACACAAGACTTTCACCTTCTGTAAGGGAAGCACTAACCATAATGGAAAGAGCAATGCTCTTAAGGGCAGGGCCTATTCCACAGAGGTCATTTAATGAACTAGTTAAGAAAAACATACTACTGTTAAAACAGAATGCCATTTAGGCACATTTAAAATGAAGCATTGTTATGGGAGATTGGTGGGAAGTGGACTTTATCCCATACCTCTCCTGGGTGGTGGCTGATGATGTTCAGGTCTACCAGGAGTTGGCTTTACAATGGATGGTCTTTGAAGGGCTACAATCCTTTGGTTTACTTCAATTAACCTGGAATAAGAAAAGGAATGGCAATTATTAAAAATCTCCCACCTTCTAAAAACAAGGATCAGTGATAATCATGAACGAGGAAGGACTTACTTTTGTCTTAAGTTTGCACATTCTCGTTTCTCCTCTGCCAAGGTTCTTTCAGCTGTGCGAGCAATAAGCTACAAAAACAAAAATTAAAGTGAGTCACAAGGCAGCAAATGCTGAACTTTTTAGGAAGCCCAGAATACAATTTTGGGGATTTATTTTTCTAATAGGATATGTTTAAATATTTAAACATCAAGTCAATGGAGCAAAAAATAATTCTTGCCAATCTTGAAATGACATGGTTTAAACCTACTGCACACACAGCTTCAACTGGGGCTCGCATTCATTACTTTCATTTTTATGAGCAGCCCCCTCAAGATCCCAAAAGACACTTTATAACTAATCCAAACACTTATCAGAAAAAAATGTACCACGGGACCGAATAGTTATTGGCAGAAAATGATGAGAAACCTCTGTATAGGACACACTGACAAAAGAATAGTGAGGGTTAAATAAATTTTGACAATGTTCGCATGTTGATGATGCATTCCTGTCCAGGTGACAACTTTTCCCATTAATTAATGTTGGTATTACAGACTTTAAAAAAATATACCTCCTTCCAAATCAATCTAAAAATAAAAAAAATATCTAGATCTGCAACAATATCAGTCACTGCTAGTATGACCCAAGAAAGCTTCATGTAACCACTTACCCAGTTTTCATGGGCTTTCTTCTCGTGACCCGCAATCTGAAAAAAGTGAGCAAAGAATAACTGTCAGAAAGGACATTACTCTGAACGCTCTGAAATCTGACTGACATCTAATCCCTGCAGAGGTGAAAACAGAATTTTTGCAAAGGGAATACTTTAAAAAATTCTCTTACTTGGTTCTTAAAAGATCGCTCAGTTTTCTGCAGTTCCTCCTCCATTTCCTGAATTCGCTGCCTGCAAATAAAGCAAAATACATTTTAAAATACACTGATAACTTTCACTTTATCAGTTATCTGATCTATAATTTCTGGATAATTACAAAATGCTGATCCATATCAATAGCGCAAGTCTTACATAATAGCAAATACATTCACATCAATGAGTATACAGAAAGTAGATCTACTACTTTTTCCTAGTGACGCTGCCCCCTATGACCACCCTAGCTTCCACTAAGATCAACAAAGTTAATCTTTGGCTTTTTATATTTATTGAAGACATTCTACCTAAATAGCAGACTTGCACTTGCCTTACTCATGTCTTGCTTCTCTATCCTTTTAGGTAAATTCCTGTGAAACCAGGCAAAATCTCTGTTTTGCGTCCCACAGTGACATCATCACTAGCAATGGGGGTAAGATAGGTTTAGTATTAATTTTATGTAAATATTTTGGAAAAGGTTAGGCAGTCCAGCCAGCAAAGGGGGGTTTTTATTTTTTAGCATATGTGACAAAAAAAATGTTTACACTTGCTTGCTGTACTACAAAACTATACTTATTCCCACCTAGCAAAAAAATGTTGTTGGTCTGACCTTCCCAAGAGCCTGCTAACACACTGTGTGTAGGGGCAGCCCCAGAGAATATACCTAAGCTGACAGGAACTGACCTAAAGCACCCTGTGATATCTCTCCCCACCAGATGACCATGCAAGACATCACAGGAAGTAATAAAAGCAGTTTCCATAAGAACGATAGTGAAAAGAAAAGCATTAATGCCCTTTAGTATAGCAAAAGTGAGCTGTTTGGGGTTAAACTGTGTCATGCCTATACAATTACTTTAAGATAGAAATGTTAACATTATACTGTCTGTGCTTCTGTTGTCCCTATGTCAGCACTAAAGCTAAAACTAAAGAGTAAATCTAGAGTAAAGTGATCCAATGTAGTTTAGCATTTCACCATGCCACTATACAATAGACTGCTAACAATCATTATTGTTCATTATGTGGAGGATGCAGCAGGACACCTTCCTCTAGTACAATATCTTCCCCCTTTCCATAGAAAAAGGAACTGCTGCCTGTACATCGCATGCTCATTCCTACAATCACTATTGATTTTTTCCAGTGACAATTATTAGGCATCTGTACCAGACCTATCAGTGACAGAGAGGCACAATACTGTACTTGTAAATTTTCACTTCGTCGATGGCGAGGATGGCCTTTTCATCTGCTGCAGATAATTTCTGCTCCTTCTCCTGGCGCTCATACTCCTCCTGGGTCAGTTTCCTAGAGAAAAATCACAGTAGATCACATGAAAAAATTAGTTAAAATGACTCACTTCTCATTCTGCAAGCATTGCTGAACACTGCTGTGAAATTAATGGACTAAAAGGCTTTTCAGAAATGTTTCTGTAGTCAGACTCCCATTAACTCCCTACATAACTACAAAACAAAGTAGCGACATAGCAGCCGGAAAATGAAATCAATGAGCGCAGTAGGGTGTGCAAAGTATTTTTTAATGCTCTGGAGGTGACAGATTTTGCAACACAGGCAGTGGAGAAGTTATTAAGGGTAAAATTGAACAGCACAGAAAATCTTACTATAGCGGGGCTGTAATTATTTTAAACTGCCATCATATTATGATGCAGAAAACCATGTTCCCTGCAAACCATCCAGAGCAACAAAACAATAATAAGACCTGTCAGTAATTGTACAGAAAGATAAAGAAACGTTATCTTTGTATATTATAACATTAACAATATTTACTTTTGCAGTGCCATTTCTTTTTGCTGATAAAGCTCGGTGAGGATCTCTACTTTCTGGCGCAGAGTCTTACATTCATTGTCCAGACGTGTTTTGTCCGCCTGCAGAGAACTGCTGTTATGCTGAAGTTGCTTCATTTGCTCTAAAGAAACAGGAGACACAGAACCAAACAAATGCATGGCTATTTCTTCAAAAGAGAAAAGTTACTTTGTTTACTAGGCTTATATGTGTATTCAGTAATAGGATTCCATGAAATGTAGGTGGACAGCAACTTACTCTGACATCCCAATGCATCTAAAACAGTCCTTTATAAAAACTGTATTTCCTTTTATTAAAGGATAACTGTATTTTCATTTAAAGAACAGTTGCACTTTTTTACAATCACAGGTGCATTTTTTCCAGCAACCCTCGACAGATTTATACTAATACATTCAATTAGTAGATGCACCCGTACAGTACAGACTAATAGAGTTCTATAGGACTGATTTCTGGCCTCAGAATACAGTCTGTTAGAAGCCTGTGTGTTGTACTATGTAAGTGCATTTACTGCTCTGCTGTAATGTGAGGAATAAAAACAGGTCACTTGGCCACATGAATCATAGTAAGTAGAAATCAATGGAGGGAAAAAGTGAGTAACTTTAATTTAGGTAGTAAGGAAAAGAAAAAAAAAAGTAATGTTAATTGTGGGTTTAGTGCTAGGAGCTCCAGTCTTGCTATTATGGGCATTGCAAATCTAATCAGGAACACTATCTGGGTTCTATGTTTTTTTCTTTGATTGGGTTACCCCCACATGATTGGCTTTTCTCCTTTCATTTAAAAAATACTAGTAGCATATTGAGAATGAAAATTGCAATACACTGGGTAGAACTGTGTTAAGGACATCAGTGTACATTCTTCTGGGGAGGATAGGATACAAATATGAAGAATCTCATACATTACAAAACTTGCAGTATTTAGAAATAAGGCAACCAAATAAATAATGATTTCCAACCTTCTAGTTCATGTCGTGCAGAAACCTCATCATTCAGCTTCCTCTGATACAAAGTTTTTTCTTCTTCGATTATTGATAGTGTTGTTTTAATCTAAAACAGAAATGTTTGTAAATCATTCTGCTGAATTTATTTCCACCAACATAACATATGTAACTGGATCCTACTGCTCTTTATAGAACTATCCACTAAAGGCTGCTGAACCTTAGCCTCAACTGGGGGCCAATTCAAGGACACTAAATGCAGTTTTTAAATTCTTCAAAAGCTTGCACTGGTTTTGCATGTTCTGGCTTTATTCTCTAAAAGCCTAACTGGCCCAAGCAGTCTGCTGTTTGGTCGATTAGACAGAGGAAGCCAACATATGGCTCACAAGCACCTAACCTTTGCTGCTGCCAGATAAACAGCAGGGACTCAGTAGACTGCTTGGGCCCAGAGGTAGAAGATTCCAGCTTGTGGTAAAGAACATTGAACTTTTTTTGTTTATGTTATGGAATAGCATTGCTAAAAAAGGACTTAAAACCAAAAAATACTTAAATTAGCATTTCTATATTTCGGTTGGTTATATCAAAATGTAAGGCCCTTTGGATGACAATGACTAAGATTAATTGTTCAATATTTTCTGTACTGTGCGCCAAAGAAATAGTAACAATGGCTTGGCTGGTAGAGTACAAACTCTGCAAGAATAAACAGATATTGTGGGGCATAAGTAGCAGCTGGACCAAACTGTAAACATATTAAAAAAAAACTGCGTGGTGCACAAAAAAATGTACAGCTAAAATTTGGCAGACCCTAGACCGTTATATGTGAGACTTGTCAGGGGTATTGTTATATGTGGGTGACCGTTATATGTGAGACTTGTCAGGGGTATCGTTATATGGGGGGAACCGTTATATGCGAGTCTTGTCACATGGGGAGGAACCGTTATAAGTGAGCCTTGTCAGGGATATCGTTATATGAGGAGACTGTTATATGTGAGCATTGTCAAGGGTATCGGAGCGCAACAAGTGTAACAAAAAATTTAACCTACACAAAGGATGAAGCAAGAATGGGACTGCAAAAATCAAAAAATATGTGACCAGAAAAATAGCATATCAAGTCAGTTGTTTACTCCGTTCAGCTTTTTTTTTTTTATTGTCAAGGTGAAATTAGCATGTAGTTGGTTGGCTCTTTACACCTGGAAACACAGGTAACATGAATGAGTAATATCCATACTCGGAAACCTTTGCGGACAGCAGAGCCCAAGTTTTTCTTTTGATTTGGGCGTGCAAATAATAACCAAAGCACTCTATGTAGGAGTATAAGCCTCTGTATGAAGTTCTGACAAACACCTCCGGTCCTGCTACAATTGATACTCTATGCAGGTTGCAGCAATGCAGTGGGGAAAAAACAAGGGGGTAGCAGACCATTGTATGGAGAATATCGCGTTACAGTTTGCTTAAGTCCTCCGCTGCTGAAATTAGTTTTCTGCTTGGGAAGAATTACAAAAATGTATAAATGTTTAAGCAGATAACCACGTTCCTTTTTGATACAAGCTTATTCAATTTCTAAAGTTTATGAGGAGACTACATTTGTGCTTGAATTATTTGTATGGAAAAAGTAGTCTTTAGATTGACACTAGTAGTCTTACATTGTTCAGTCACCAAAGAGAAACGACTTTGACTTACTTCAATCTCATTTTCTTTGTAGGCCAGAGCTTCCTCTATATCCTTGTTAGATTTCTGCTGAAGCTGAATCTGTTCTTCCAGCTCTCGCTGTCTCTCACTCCAGCCTTCAGCTTCTTTCAGCAGCTAAAACACATTCAGAACAATGTTAAAGAACTTTTGTCCAATGAAAAAGTGTTCTATTGCTTTTGAATGAGAAGAATATCAATTTAGGAACTGCTGCTGTAAATTGACCCCTTTTTTCCCCCTATTTCTAATAATGAAGAAAAAGCAAATTTCGTAGTCA
Organism: Pyxicephalus adspersus; assembly: GCF_032062135.1. Taxonomy (NCBI): domain Eukaryota; kingdom Metazoa; phylum Chordata; class Amphibia; order Anura; family Pyxicephalidae; genus Pyxicephalus; species Pyxicephalus adspersus. Next base: position 146,238,919 of record NC_092861.1, on the reverse strand, counting down.
AGGACTCAGCATCCTGTAAAGCTTGTGCCCACATTCCTTCCACTACAACATGCCACAACTAACAGCAAAACTTTCTAAGAACAGGACAGGACAAACCCATAACCCAGTTATTTCCTTATTACGCATAAAAACTAAAATGAATAAATGAAGACATGTTAGAACTCCCCCCCCTATTGTGAGATAATTCCCCCACTTCTTGGATTGTAAGCTCCTTGAGGCAGGGTCCTCCTCTCCTCCTCCTGTATCAGTCTGTCAATTGCAACCCCTTTGTACAGTGATGCCTAATATGTTGGCGATATATAAATACTGTAGTATTATTAATAATATTAATAATTGTAAGTTACAAGCCATGATTCCACTCTACTAAATTTAAAAGACCAATTTACTTAGCTAGCATCCATTTTGGTCCTTTGTCTGCCTAAGATGCCTGTGGTAGTACCATAGGAAAGTAAAGTAATCTCATTCGAGGAAAGCAAGGTTCGAGGTTTCGTTTTCCCTGTAAGCAGATTTATTATATAACGAGAAACCCAAAGCTCAAAATCATAACATATGGGGTTACTGGACTATATATATAATACAGGTAAGACGTGGAAGACTACTTATTTGCTGCCAATAGCACATGATTGAACTTCACAATGTGGTCTTAAATAGGAATTCATAAGTCTCGCTGTACTTTGGTGAAGGAAATGAGAGGCAGGTTTAATCACCCGAGCGATAACCCCGACCTTGGTTCGGGGTTAAAATAATTACAATTATCGATAACCCCGAACTTTTCTCACTGTATGAAAATACAGTGAGAAAAGCTCGGGTTTATCGATCACTTACCTGGTCCCGCTGCGATCCAGCGTCGTCCTCCAGCGTCGGGTGCCCTCTCCAGGAAGAAGAAGCCGGCCGGCTTCTTCTCCCTCCGTAGCGTGTATGTCGGCGTGTACGATGACGTCGGCGCATGCGTGCAAATAATAACCAAAGCACTCTATGTAGGAGTATAAGCCTCTGTATGAAGTTCTGACAAACACCTCCGGTCCTGCTACAATTGATACTCTATGCAGGTTGCAGCAATGCAGTGGGGAAAAAACAAGGGGGTAGCAGACCATTGTATGGAGAATATCGCGTTACAGTTTGCTTAAGTCCTCCGCTGCTGAAATTAGTTTTCTGCTTGGGAAGAATTACAAAAATGTATAAATGTTTAAGCAGATAACCACGTTCCTTTTTGATACAAGCTTATTCAATTTCTAAAGTTTATGAGGAGACTACATTTGTGCTTGAATTATTTGTATGGAAAAAGTAGTCTTTAGATTGACACTAGTAGTCTTACATTGTTCAGTCACCAAAGAGAAACGACTTTGACTTACTTCAATCTCATTTTCTTTGTAGGCCAGAGCTTCCTCTATATCCTTGTTAGATTTCTGCTGAAGCTGAATCTGTTCTTCCAGCTCTCGCTGTCTCTCACTCCAGCCTTCAGCTTCTTTCAGCAGCTAAAACACATTCAGAACAATGTTAAAGAACTTTTGTCCAATGAAAAACTGTTCTATTGCTTTTGAATGAGAAGAATATCAATTTAGGAACTGCTGCTGTAAATTGAGCCCCTTTTTTCCCCCTATTTCTAATAATGAAGAAAAAGCTAATTCGTAGTCAAGGACTCGGCATCCTGTAAAGCTTGTGCCCACATTCCTTCCACTACAACATGCCACAACTAACAGCAAAACTTTCTTAGACCAGGACAGGACAAACTCCTAACCCAGTTATTTCCTTATTACGCTTAAAAACTAAAATGAATAAATGAAGACATGTTAACCCTAACTCCCCTCCTATTGTGAGATAATTTTCCCACTTCTTGGATTGTAAGCTCCTTGAGGCAGGGTCCTCCTCTCCTCCTCCTGTATCAGTCTGTCAGTTGCAACCCCTTAGTACAGTGATCCCTAATATGTTGGCGATATATAAATACTGTAGTATTACTAATATTATTATTAATAATAATATTAATAATAATAATTCTAAGTTACAAGCCATGATTCCACTCTACTAAATTTAAAAGACCAATTTACTTAGCTAGCATCCATTTTGGCCCTTTGTCTGCCTAAGATGCCTGTGGTAGTACCATAGGAAAGTAAAGTAATCTCCTTCGAGGAAAACAAGGTTCGAGGTTTCGTTTTCCCTGTGAGCAGATTTATTATATAACGAGAAACCCAAAGCTCAAAATCATAACATATGGGGTTACTGGACTATATAATACAGGTAAGACGTGGAAGACTACTTATTTGCTGCCAATAGCACATGATTAAGATTCACGATGTGGTTTTAAATAGGACGTCATAAGCCTCACTGTACTGTGGTGAAAGGAACAAGATGGGTAAGTTTAATGAATAATCCCATACCGGATATACAATAAGCACAGATGTGTCAGCTTGTATGGGGAGATCAAACTGCATACCTGCTCCTTCCTTTCCTTTAGACTGACGTTTTCCTCCTGCACACTGCGAAGATCAAAGCGTACTTTCTGCTCCTTCATTTTGGCTTCATTTAGGGCAATTTGCAGCTGCAAGGAAACAACAAGAGTATTATGAAAACGAACGGAGACAAATAAACAATGAAAAACTGAAACCAAGCCAGATGCCAACAGACTTAAAATAATAGGTTACCTCTGAGAGTTCTGCTGAATGCTGCTCATATTGCTGTTTTAGCTGCTCTATGGATTTCTGTCCTTCATATATCTAAAAGAATAAAATATGATTAAGTTTATAGCAACAGAATGGATTCTTTGGACAAAATGTAATTCATCTGCTTAAAAAGAAAAGGCACATTACATACATTACAAAAAGCACTAGATATCTGAACAAGAAGCAAAATCATTTATTAGGATGAAAGAAAAAAGTGCTAGAGGGTATGGAGATCATGGAAATAAAAGCTCCATAAAGCTGGCCTTCCACCTGCCTTTATTATTCAGATTATTTCCATACCTTTTGGCTGGTGCACATGATTGGACCTGATGCCGATTTTACACCAACTGATCAATTTCCTATTGGCATGTGATCATTATGAAGCCCTGATATGCTGGGATCAGCCATGTGCAGAAGAAGCAGCCAGAAGCCTCCTTGGACTCATGATGTTTCCATCCCAAGAGGCTCTGCACAGCCATTCTGTCTTTATCGCCGGGTCTTAACCTTTATTTTTCTTTTAAAAAAGTGTTTTTAACCCCCTTAAAAAAGTGTTTTTAACCCCCAAAAAAGAAGGTAGTATTACTTTATATAAAGGGTTTGTCTACCCTTTTATACAAGGTAAAACTTTTAGTTTATGTCTGCTTTAAAAAAGAACTAAAAAAAAAAAAAAAAAAAAGCAGCTGGTTGCATGTGTCATGAAATAAAACATGCAGCTGTGGATTTTTGGTCAATTCAGTTTCAGAAGCTGACAAAGTTTTACCATTTCCTGTTTCCTTTTGTTCTGACTTTTCTGAGAGAGCAGCTCCTGCGATAAGTTCCTCATTTTGGCATCCAATTGCTTGTTACTGTTCTTCAGCTCCTTAACCGTGGCCTAGAAGAAAACCAAAAACATAAACTAAAGATACCTTGATTCTGGATTACATAATACACTACAAAATGCTACAAAATACTTTGCTTGGAAATAAAAAGAAGTCCAGGAATATGTACACACCTTCATTTTAACTACATCTAGGTAATACCAACTACTAAAACTTACTGTAAATATTTCACTGTATCAAGAAGAAAATACATATTACGCATGGGTGTGATATGTGCTGTGCAAGCATAAAACCTTATTTGACAGAAACAGAAAGGAAATGCACTTGTAATATGATGGGAGTAATTAGCAGAATGATACTTCAGAATGATGACAAAATAATTAACACAACTTTCTAAGGTTGATTTTCACATTTCTGTACACTGAGTCTGCCTGACACTGAACAGAAAAGTGTTTTCTTTACATTTTGGAAAATCCCAGTGATCAAGTAGTATTGTTGTTCTATTTTTCCCCAGAGACAGCTCTTTTCCAACATGAGCACTGTCACTGGTTGTGGTCAAGTTAAGGAAAAAGAATCTATTGAATCTTTCACTTCACAATATTTAGTGAGAGGGTCTTTTTAGGCTGCCATAGATCTCTCTGTAGTGGTGTAGAGTTGGTGGAAAGAATAGCAGCATGCAACAGCATACAAGAAATGTCAAACACTCAAAGGTTTGATGAAAAATAAGCACAGATGTGTCAGCTTGTATGGGGAGATCAAACTGCATACCTGCTCCTTCCTTTCCTTTAGACTGACGTTTTCCTCCTGCACAATGCGAAGATCAAAGCGTACTTTCTGCTCCTTCATTTTGGCTTCATTTAGGGCAATTTGCAGCTGCAAGAAAACAACAAGAGTATTATGAAAACAAACAGAGACAAAAAAACAATGAAAAACTGAAATCAAGCCAGATGCCAACAGACTTAAAATAATAGGTTACCTCTGAGAGTTCTGCTGAATGTTGTTCATATTGCTGCTTTAGCTGCTCTATGGATTTCTGTCCTTCATATATCTAGAAGAATAAAATATGATTAGGTTTATAGCAACAGAATGGATTCTGTGGACAAAATGTAATTCATCTGCTTAAAAAGAAAAGGCACATTAGATACATTACAAAAAGCAATAGATATCTGAACAAGAAAGAAAACCATTTATTAGGATGAAAGAAAAAAGTGCTAGAGGGTATGGAGATCGTGGAAATAAAAGCTCCATAAAGTTGGCCTTCCACCTGCCTTTATTATTCAGATTATTTCCATACCTTTTGTCTGGTGCACATGTTGGACCTGATGCCAATTTTACACTTGACCAACTGATCAATTTCCTATTGGCATGTGATCATTATGAAGCCCTGATATGCTGGGATCAGCTATGTGCAGAAGAAGCAGCCAGAAGCCTCCTTGGATTCATGATGTTTCTATCCCAAGAGGCTCTGCACAGCCATTCTGTCTTTATCGCCGGGTCTTAACTTTTATTTTTCTATCAAAAAAGTGTTTTAAACCCCCTCCCCAAAAAAGAAGGTAGTATTACTTTAAATAAAGGATTTGCCTACCCTTTTATACAAGGTAAAAATTTTAGTTTATGTCTGCTTTAAAAAAGAACAAAAAAAAAAAGCAGCTGGTTGCATGTGTCCTGAAATAAAACATGCAGCTGTGGATTTTTGGTCAATTCAGTTTCAGAAGCTGACAAAGTTTTACCATTTCCTGTTTCCTTTTGTTCTGACTTTTCTGAGAGAGCAGCTCCTGCGATAAGTTCCTCATTTTGGCATCCAATTGCTTGTTACTGTTCTTCAGCTCCTTAACCGTGGCCTAGAAGAAAACCAAAAACATAAACTAAAGATACCTTGATTCTGGATTACATAATACACTACAAAATGCTACAAAATACTTTGCTTGGAAATAAAAAGAAGTCCAGGAATATGTACACACCTTCATTTTAACTACATCTAGGTAATACCAACTACTAAAACTTACTGTAAATATTTCACTGTATCAAGAAGAAAATACATATTACGCATGGGTGTGATATGTGCTGTGCAAGCATAAAACCTTATTTGACAGAAACAGAAAGGAAATGCACTTGTAATATGATGGGAGTAATTAGCAGAATGATACTTCAGAATGATGACAAAATAATTAACACAACTTTCTAAGGTTGATTTTCACATTTCTGTACACTGAGTCTGCCTGACACTGAACAGAAAAGTGTTTTCTTTACATTTTGGAAAATCCCAGTGATCAAGTAGTATTGTTGTTCTATTTTTCCCCAGAGACAGCTCTTTTCCAACATGAGCACTGTCACTGGTTGTGGTCAAGTTAAGGAAAAAGAATCTATTGAATCTTTCACTTCACAATATTTAGTGAGAGGGTCTTTTTAGGCTGCCATAGATCTCTCTGTAGTGGTGTAGAGTTGGTGGAAAGAATAGCAGCATGCAACAGCATACAAGAAATGTCAAACACTCAAAGGTTTGATGAAATCCTCAGAAGAGTTATTATAAAAACTGTGGTGGTTACCTTCAGGGAGGCCGCCTCTTCCTGTAGGTGTGTGCTCTTCTCCTGCGTTGTGCTTTCAGACTCTTTAGCTTCTTTTATCTGAAGAAGTCAGGGGTAATATTATTAGATTCTGTTATAAAGTAATTCTTACCCTAAACTTTCTACAGAATGAATTACCTTTGTCTCCAACTCGGATATCTTCTCCAAAGCTTCGCTCTTCTCCTTCATCAGGGCAGCTATCTTCTCAGCAAGCTGCTTTTCACTGACTGCAAGAACATTTCAGCACATTAAAAAAAAAAAATGTACTTAATGAATAGTATTTACCTGCAGGGCAAGCTGTCCATCAAAAGACTGGAGGGAAATAATAAGTCATGTGTTCAGAGTGCATAAAGGGGTCACTTTGGTATCAGACAGATAATTTAATAAAAAATACAGTGGGGAGTACACACTTTCCTAGACACCCATGGGACCAGGGCTTCAGACCTTCAATATAAGCATTTTGATAAGTAGCACACACTAGGATCTCAACTATATCTAGATTAAGCAAAGTTATTATATATATATATATATATATATATATATATATATATATATATATATATAGCCCCTGACCTGTACATAATGGTCAGATTTAGGGGTCCTTTTCTACTTTATCCAAAAATGTGTAATAGAAATGTTTTTTTTTGCCTTGTACTTTACTCTCTGCATATTGTCCCATTGTGTGCTACATCCCCCATGTTTTAGATTGTAAGCTCCTCTGGGCAGGGTTCTCTCCTCCTTCTGTGTCACTGTCTGTATCTGTCTGTCATTTGCAACCCCTATTTAATGTACAGGGCTGCGTAATATTTTGGCACCATATAAATACTATTTATTATTAATAATAATCACTACATAACAAGAGAAAAGCTGTAACTTTTGTTCCTGGTGGCTCTTAGACCTGGTATCAGAGGTCTAGTGCGGTGTAAATATTACACTGTTTACATTCAGCCTGTCTGTAGTGGGCATGTGGAAAGTAAGGCTATGTACACACATCAGATGATTCCCGTCCGATAATCGGCTCAGGGCTGATATCGGACGAGAATCTGGCAAGTGAACAGCACTCGTCGTTCATGTCCTGGCGGACAACGAATGGTCGAAATGGAAGTGAAGGGGAGAGAGAGCAGTGGGGTGCCGCCTCGCCGTTCTCCCGCCTTCCCTCTTCACAAAGTAGAACGGTGCTGTACGTACAGGACTCATTCATGCATCTTTCAGTCTATTGTCTCTGGAAAGGATCATGAGAGATTCTTTCCAATGCCAATTAATCCATGTGTGTGCGCAGCCTAGGGATCAACAACACTGCAGGCCAATAGTAAGTTTAGGAAAAGATTAAGGAACTCTAAATAACATGCATTAGACGTCTATGTTACAAATGACTGTCGGAGATTGAAAGGGTTTAGCTAAATGTATTCAGAAGTGTCCTTTTTCTAGCAGAATGTGGCCAGCTAACCAATTATGGATCCTAACACTTTTCTCTGGCCAGGAATTCCTTCATCTCAAAAATACACCTACTTCTAATTTCTTCAGTACATTTTTACCCTAATTCTATTTGCCCAAATACATACCCATATATATGGTAACATGACACACTCAGTCTTGATTCTTTTCTGTTCCTCATTACAGAAAGAGTTCTCTTTTGATACTCCCATACTATTGTTTGTTACTTCGCCCACCTCCTAGATTGTAAGCTCTTCGGGCAGGTTCTTTTACACCTCCTGTGTCACTGTATCTGTCTGTCATTTGCGATCCCTATTTAATGTAAAGTGCTGCAAAATTTTATTAATAATAAACATTAATTTTCGGACTAGTAATGTGGGATCTTCCCTTTGGCAGTCTAGCAGTTGGGTTTTCACAGCAGCTGGATCATGAATAGGGGTAGCAACAAAACCGGTCAGCAGTGGGCCCGGAATGCAGAAAGGGTCAGAGGAGCCAGCTAGGAACATGTGATGATTGAGTAAGGAAAAATAACTTACAAGTCACTAGCATATAATCAAACAGATTTCTCTTTCTTGGGCAGGGGGAAGCAGCCCGCTGTGCAAAAATGTGACCATCTGGATGGTAAAGTCTGACAGATATGAGTGATCTGTTGGGATTTGGGTTATGAATAGCTGCGCTGTATAATTTGAACTGTCATAACATTCTAGAATGCAAATGACACGGCACTGTCATCCCTCGGATTTGCTACATGTACACAGATATCAGAAAAAAATCCATGGTCGAGTGTGAATTCTGTTTTGCAATTGTTGGCTGTTAGGAGTAACCATATCGGATTCCTTCCTACTGAGGGCAATGACATACAAGTATACACATAAGCCTCTCAGAGGAGAGAAGACTCAAAAGTCTTGTGGGTGAAACCCATCTTTATATAGAAGATCTGTAATTGAAAGCCTGTCCCACTAAGTACAAAATGCAAATATTGTATACCTACACACTAACTGATTGATATTTAGCTTGCTAAGCCCTGTGCATTAAACAATTGATTTCTCTTTTATTATACATATAAAGAGGTGCTTGCTCTTTTTTCTTTCCTTGGATAACAATTTCATGGCAGGTTTCCTAATAGTGACAGTAGTGAACCATGTTTGTGTATTGTATCTGGGAATTGCTACTTTTATGCTGCATTGGAAGCCCAGGTGACAACACAGAAGAACAAAATTGGAAAACATTTGGAGAACAATTGGTAGACTGTTGTTACAGGAAAGACCTAAATAAGAAACCTAATTTATTGATTGCCTGTTTCAATCATTTTAATGAAAGCTGCCAATTTAATCATGGAGTTTATTGTATTCAATTACATAACTATACTATATAGATTTGTAATATTATATATTATATACTGGATTGGATTTATTTATATTTTATTGTATTTAATGAACTCTGAACACTCTCTTATGGCCAACATAATGGCAATGTAAATACCCCCCTAGCCGCTGACTTCTCCAATGAACTACTATTGACTTCCTCACGCATAACCTCATCACACGCACAGCTCAAAGACTTCTCTAGAGCTGGCCCTAATCTCAGGAATGCCCTTTCATGTCGCATTTGGATTGCTCCTACTTTCTGCTCATTTAAAGAGACCTAAAACCCATCGTTTCACTTTTTCAGGAGAAGCCTCATTCCCTTCCAAGACTAATGCAGCATTACTTAACAAAATATATTTTCCAGAATAATGGGAACAAAAGGAGTCTGATCACCGACAGGAAAAAATTACTGGACAAAACCTATTTATGGATTATAAATTACCTTGATAGACTCTGCTCTTCACCTGCAAGAAGAGGGAAAATAATTTGTGTTATAAGACAGCAGCAGAAAGCATGTCACAGTGGGATTTTGTACACTCATCACATGCCTACAAACACTGCATACAAAGGTCAGGGTTTGTGCACACGCCAGCTAGTGAAAGGGAACACTCTGCAAATAAGATTAACAGATTGCTAAGAAAAGCTTCTCTGTTAATGCTCTGTGGGTCTTGTGTGGTACACTGGCTGTGAGCCCTGACCTCTGTATTCCAAGCAATATAGAGAAACTTAGACACTTGAAATAAAAGGAAGTCACAACACATTGGTATAAAATACAGATACAGAATATATAAACAGGCAGCTACACTTGATTTATGTGTGTTATGTATAAATCTAGGAAGCAGAAACAATGTGGTTTTGATGAGATTCTCAAAGTTAGCAATGCTTACATTTAAAATGAATCATTACTTTAAAAATGTGCATACAGGCCGATCTTTATTGCAGAATGGACATTTTATGTCTCCAATGCAACAAAATAAACTTACCTGTCTGTTTATATCTTTATTAGAATGTACATCTAGCTGTGCATGCTTCGGTGCCAGAATGATTGCACTCCCATGTGCATGCATGGGAGCTACATCCTTCCAGGCTGGCCAGTAAAGATGGCCAAAGATCCCAAACCCAGAAAAAGACCTGGTCAATATGTTGGAACTGTCGCGGAAATGAGATGAAGAGAAATTGTTCTGCTTTAATGCCTAGATTTTACACACACACACACGTTTTACCCCATTGCCTCTCCAAATTGCAGCCATATGTGCAGTTTCCCTTATGTCTCCCAAGAGTCATCATTGGTGCAGCAAGGTTAAATAATTACCACCGTATCTCAAAGCAGTTGAAGCTTATTATTTGTCATAATAGTAAGAACTCCCTCACTCACAGCCACCTGCTGCACTATGCATGGAAGCGAGATCTGACTTTCCCTGCAGTGCATTTTGGAGATATATTTTCAGTGGTCATGTCAACTGAGATTTGTTCAGCCAAATATATACATTATACACAGACACACAATACATACAAAAATGTAATTACATATGAATGATGAGCTTTACATATAGAAAAAAAAAAGTTTGGGTTTTCTTATAACAGTCACCAAATGGCAGTAATTTCCTTTCGCATTGCAGCAAACTAAAGAGCCCATACAGTAAATGTGACAGACTCCCAAGATACAAGGTGATGATGCTACCATATTATCATTATCATGTATTTATATAACACCAGCATACTATTGCTCCCAACTGTGACGTATGATCTGCACTGCATTGGTATTGAAATTGAACAGAGTCTTCTGAGAATCTGATCATGGCAAAAAATAAAGAGAAGTGTGACAGTGACCGAACACAAGATGCCAAGATGCAAAAAAAGGTTGAGATACACTTAGACACCCATATATGACAAAGAGAACAACCAATCAGTTCAAATGCCCCTCTTCTGAACATGACATGAGGACACTAGCCTAAATTTGTACAGCTGTCAAATCAAAGATACTCTAACATGGCAAAGTTTACATAACTGAAAACATTGTATGTGGCCTTAAAGCACTTTAAATTTTTCTATATAACCCAACACCATCTGTGTGTGTGTGTGTGTGTGTATGTATATATATATATATATATATATATATATATATATATATATATTTACATACACATTTATATGTGTGTCAGACTGTGAAAACTGATAAGTTAAAGTTAAGCTCTAATAAGAATTTACCGAGAGACAGGTCCTCCAGAAAAATATCAAAATGGAGATCAATCCCACAAAGACGGTGATGACGACGGCTTCCCACTGAACGCCATAGAAGTCTGAACCAGGCTGCATGTCTTCAGGTAGAGCGGACATAAGCTGCAACAGCAAGCAGGTAAATTAGAGGTTAAATTTAATCACAGAAAAAATTATAATTATTTACAAGAGGGCTAGTGGCTGCTAAAACAAACAGCTTATATGTCTAGGCAGCTTCAAATCAAGGTCATCACCAGCTGCATTGGATACCTTTTTCTCAAAATATAATTGTGTATCTATCACAAAAAATGTCAAAAAGTCAATCAGCTGCTCAGCTATAAATTATTAAAATCACTAAAACACAAACCTTTTGTGTTAATAATTACAAATAACTTTTCCCTATTCAAAACAATAGACTTTTAAAATATAGTGCTGCACGATGACTCGGTTTTACTGCTGATGTCCGATTTGAACTAATGTAAGGAATAAACCCTAAAAATAAGTTTAATTATTGAGACCTTTTTTAATTAAAAATACCTTTTAAGGGGTTAGTTTTATGTATGTGATAAGTGCAAAATGAGTGAGCAGATCAGTTCCTTTCCATTATCACAATAAGTGTTATCCCTGTCCAGTTCAATTCTACGGATTACAAAACACACACCCTCTATGTTAGGGAGATGGTCACTGCTGTCCTTGGGTGACAACACAGCTCCATTGTAGATACATTATGGAGTGGGTGTTGTCACCCAACCAAAGGAGGAGTGTTACTGGAGGATCATCAAGTGTAAAGGAAAAAAAAATACATCTGCCACATTTAAAAATATGCAAGCCTCCATAAACTACATCTTGATTTGATTATATATTTAAAAATATAGTTGTACAATTTCTGTACAATACCATTTAGATCTAACTGGATGAAGGCCTACCAATCCTTTTTATACAAATATCCAATGGGTCCATCCTTTGTACTACATAGTTCTTGATAGATCTAAAGAAAATTGTTAATTTACATCAGTGTTTTTCAACCAGGGCTCCTCCAGCAATGAGCAATTTATACCTCCCAGGTCAGGGACTCCATTGATCTTTTTGGCTATCTGTAAGGGTGACATTCTTCCCACTGGCCACCATACTAATGTACTGTGAGTTGTGGTTATAGTATTTAAAGAAGTGGTTCCCTGAAGACCTGAAAATTATTTCAAGGGTTCCCGATGTTAATAAAAAGTTGAAAAAGCGGATTTGGACTCTAGCATGTATTGTTAGTTTACCTGACAGCAAATTTTTCAGGATTTGACACTTATCAGGCAAACAACCACTAAAAGGAGGAATTATAGATCTGTATATCAAAAAAATGATCAAGTCCTGTAACCGTAAAATCCAGATCAATATGACCAATATTCACTCATAGCCTCATCACACGCATGGCTCCAAAACATTTCTAGAGCTGCCCTGACTCTCTGGAATGGTCTCCTCGTCCTATTCGGCTTGCTCCTACTTTCTGCCCATTTAAAAAGAGCACTCAAAACCCATTTTTTTTTAAACTTGCCTGCCCATCTTTTTCTGTCCTTTAAAAGTGTCACCACTTCCCACCACTACATATCTCCCCTTCTATTGTGTGTTTCTTCCCCCGAATCCTAGATTGTAAACTCTTGGGGACAGGGTCCTCTCCTCCTCCTGTGTAGTTTTCAGGTGGCTATAACAATAATAAAAGAAGTATTCACTGGTATTATGAAATATTGTCCCTCCACTTGGCTTTTCTTGCTCCCAGGTAAGTTGATAGAATTCATCTTACAATTGCTTTTCGTTATTGACTATTGATGACCGCAAAAGAGAAGACAATCACATAATCATGAGGAGGAATGCAATGTTGTCGTTGAGACTACCCAAGGTTTTTCTTCTATTTGCCTCAATAAGCAATGAATAAAATAAGAAAGAGAAGCATCACAGTTCAAAGGTCAGTTCATTTCTGACAATAGCGTCTCTGTAGGCCACCTACCGTCCTTGAGCTCCTAATCAGAGATTTATATTTTTCTTGAAAACATACCCTTGAAAAATGTTACATTTAGGGAAATTCCTATTTTTTATTCATAAAGTTGGTGAAATAAACCATTATTAAGCTACACAGATTTAGCTCTAAGTTTAGGCGTAGATCAGCTGGCTTGGCTAAACACAGCTAATAACACACTAATTAAACTCATTAGCTGAGAGAGGGAAATTAGTGCTAGTGCATTTCTTATAATCCGAGTAAATGCCACGTCCTGAGGTTTCAGGAAAGCTTCTTGTATGACAACAGTTGCAGATACAGATCTGTATATACCAACCTGGAGAAATCTGGAGATCAGGAGGCTGTATAAGGTGGGGATGGTCCCCAGAATGACTGGATCTGTTCCCACCCCCGAGAAGGAGGAGGTAGAGATGGGGTCCTCTTGTTCCATTTCGTCCATTTCCACCTGGATAAGTGATGGTCGGCCAGAGACCAACGCGAGTTATTTAACACGAAAAGGACAAGCACACAACTCAGACATGTTAGGGGGAAATGGGAACCATTCACACACCTTGGGGGCATTTATAAAACTAGCACTTTCCTTAAAATCCAAATTTCATTCAAATGTACAATTCATTGGCTCAGAATAAAGTTAGACATGAAGGTAAAACGTGAACTTATGTTACCCTTTAACAACATCTATAAATGGTAAATGTGCCTGAACCATACCCTTTATGCCCAGGTACTTGCCCTATTGATTGTATATCTGCCACGTGAGATCATCTAAGGCACTGCAGCCTCCGATTGCCAGTCTCAGGGGATCTGGTGGGGTCATTACTGTGCTGCTCACAGTTCAGCTTGCTGGAGAGGAAGCTGTACCTGAAGACCTGCATTGCTTCTTTATTCTGTTGATCTGGGTTTTCCTAATCTCTTCTGTTGCTCCCTTATTACTCCTCCACCAGTCATCAAAGGGCCGTTCTTCATAGAGGAAGCAAAGCCCTGTTCCTCTACCCAGATTGCAATGGCACAGGCAAGGTAAATCAGTACATAGGAAAAGATCGCAGCAGGGGCCAATGGTAATAATAGTGACTAATCCTTTAATACACAGCTTCCACAATCCAGCTACTCTTATCTAAGTTTGATAGGCGGAGTCACTGTTTAGCTTATTATATTTCGAACAGGGAATCTTCAGAAAGGAGGAAAGAGATAAATCTACAGTTTCTGCACATGTATTGTCCAATCACAGACTGGGAAGCAGGGATGTGACCTAATATTTCTGAACAGCAGTAAGCAAGAATCAGGTCTGAAACAAGGGCATTTGTATTGTCTAGTAGAGTTGTGTAAAGGATGGACAGAAATACAAATCCTTTGCAGTAATCCCCATCGCCCCTTTTAGCTGGGCGTATCACCCGGCACTTTTTGGTGATCACCCGGCTGTTTTTGGGTGGTTACTAAAAAGTTAGATCGCAATACAGGGGCTGCCACCTGCCTACAGTTTCTTCCCACCCATATAAAAAATATTTCTAGGCTTTGCCAGGTATATTGTAAATGGTATTAAATTCAGAAATTATCAAAGCAAGATTTATAAATGCCCAGCAACGCTCTGACCACCTGACATTAAACATACACACTTCAATGTGACCATCCAGGGGTAGGATTACAGATCTAACCACATAAAAACACTTCATACAGCCAACACACACCTATTTGCAAACAACCCAAACATTACAGCGAGATGAAAGAGACTATGTGAATGGATAGTACAGATTTCTGCAAATCATAGCTAAAGACACCTATCCTTCGTTATGCTCCAGAGACATTTAACATTGCAGCCCATTCATTTGGAACCAATTATTATAAAAAAGTGGAAATCACTTTAATTCGGTATTTTTTTGCTTTTTTTTTATCATATTATTTATTTACACATCTGAGCAGCAGCAATGACAGGGCCTGGACATAACATAGCAAGGTGTTGGAACAGTTGCAGCAACAATTTTATTTTTGAATCTGGTCACATTGTCCTATTACAGCACAATGACAAAATCTATGTGGAGCTGCCCTTCTTTGACAACTTTGTACCCTTTCTCCCCTCTAGCAACCCACCGATACCCTTTTGCCCCTCTAGCAACCCACTGATACTTTCTCCTTTGCAGCGAATCAAAATACCTGGTGTTGGGGTTGTAATGTCAACTCCTTGCATGTGACAGAGCCCAGGCGCAGCAACTGGACACCAAGCCATGTTACAATGTCAATGGAAGAGGTCCTAAGCACTCTAATACCCACAAACACCAGAAATGCTGCAATGGACCACTGGAGAGGTATCAGCGGGCTGATCAGGGTCAGTGATCCCCCCCCCCGGCCCCTTTTAGCCGGGTGCACCACCAGGCACTTCTCAGTAACCACCCGTCTGCTTTTGGTGGTTACCGAAGAGTTTGGTCATAATACCGGGGCTGCCACTCGCCTGCAATTTCTTCCGACACAGCTTAAAAAATTGCCTGGGTTGAACACTGATATTGACACTGAATAGGTAAGGTAACAATGTAATTGAAGGGAAAATTTTCCCAACAAGAATGAAGATGGTAATAAAAAAAGCAGAGGCTTTAGTCCTTCCCCTGTCAATTCATTAAATCCAAATAAAAGCTGGCATAACCCTTTATTTTCTTTAATAATTGCACACGGCCTTTAATTAAAAAGTACATGCTGTATATTTCTACAAGCCACATCGACATTAGTAAGCATTTTCTCACAGTTCCCTGTTCATGCCACGTATTTCTCATTATCTTCTTTGTCAAATATTTGCTTTTCTTCTGCAATGTACAACACAATCGCAAACCACTCACTAAGGCCAAATCTCCGGGGCAAGCTGATACTACACTGCAATGCATGCACTAATTGTAATCTTGTAAGATCCTAACCAGGCAATGGTATATTTTCTAAATGTAATTCGATGGAACAAATGGTAAATTACAACACATGCTGCACTGAGCTTTGTTTGAAGAAATAACACCGGCGGCATGTTTGCCGATCTCCACAATCAACTTAGCATGTCTATGGGCTAAACTAAATAGGCCATTTTACCTGGGAGATTTACCATTTGTTTGCAGTCACCCCTTTATAGGGCCGGTGTGGTCAACATAATAGATATAGATGGTCTTAAATCACCAAGGGACCATAGTATCTAATATACGTAATGGTATAGAGGATGATAAGAGACAACAGACATTATATGTATACTGGGACACATAATGCATCTTGGAATAAATTAAACAATTTGGGTAAAGAGACTTTTTTAATATTTTTTTTTATCTGCATCACATCAAAGGCCATTTATTTTTATGTCTAAATGTTTTTGCTTTTTCTATGGATATCCTAATAAAGCTAAAGAAAGGGCAGAAAGAGGAGTGGAGTTCAGGTGAAAAAGAGAAGACTGACTAAGGAAGGGTTAGAAGTTTTATGTTTGTGTCCTTTCATTTTCTGTATCACCAGGACAAGAATTAGGAGGAATGAGTGTCAGCAGGATATGTAGGTGTAATTGGCAATAAAAAAAAAAATCTGAGGTTGATATCCTCGTCACCACTTGACTAAAAATGTGAAGTTGCCTGTGGAACGCTGGAAGTGATTTCTCAGAACTTCCTGTGTTCTCTGTTTCCCTGTATAATGCACAAAATACTCTTCCTGTACAATACTCTCTCATCATAGTATAATGCACAGTCCTGCCCTCCCTGTATAACACAGACCTCTTACTATTTTATCTATCTATCCTCCCTCTATAGTAGAGACAGCCTCATCCATGCATTATCCACTGCAGTGTTCAAATCAGAAATTTTTGAAGCCAGGTGGCAGTCCCTGTATTGTGACCCAACTGGATGGAGTACCCAGCTAAAGGGGTCTGGGGAGAACACTACACTGGTGTCTGTCTGTCCTCTTATATGTACCAACCCCTGGAGTCCCTATGTGTCCCATGCCCTGGTGTCTGTGTGTCCATCCTGTATAATGCAGACACACAGCCTCCTCTGTGTAACATTCACCACACTCACTGACAGAGAAACAAACACAAAACACCCCACAGCTGCGGTGACACCGCCCGCCACACACACACAATGACACCCCATGACACCCGGCTTTCACTCACCCAAGGCTCTCCTGTGCTGTCTCAGCCACTCTGCACTTCGCCTCCTGTCATAACAACACGTCACCACTGTGTGACCCGGCGCTACCCGGATGCGCTGACGTCACGATTCGGCGACACCCGGAAGTAAAGCGCGCACGTTGATTGGCGCTCAGCAACGTGACCCAGTTAGAATGCCGGGATCCGTGTAGAACCACCCCTAGCGGCTGGACACGTGACTAACCCCGGGTGACAGCGGTCCCTCCCCCATGGCTGGCACACCGAGCCCGGTTATAAAGTGCAGCACATCCCCGATCTATAACAACCAATACAGCCAGCTCATTATAATCCAAACCGGTGCCCCATTCCCCATAACACAAACTCATTTCAGTCCAGATTCTACAGATCCAATAAAAAACAAATCTTTGTAAAATCTCTGCACAGCCTTCATCATGGTGACCACAGACATATAAATGTGTCAAACAAATTGTATGAAAAGTCAGCAGAGACACTCCGGATGTAACATCTGTATAAGTAATGGGGAACCAATATGTCCCCCACCAATCTCCATGCCCCACCCGTCTATGGAGGTCAGCAGGTGAACCCCCGCTACAATTGTCTGTTCTAGTGACAACGGTAACATTTGGATTCTGCGTCACTCAATGTCCTGGTCACCTCTTTGTCTTTGTAAGAAGGGAACCGCAGGTGAGAGAATTGGGGCCTCCGTTGTCACCAAGACAGGAAGTGAGGGCAAATGAACTCTATGGGAACAAACACAGCTAATGCACCCTGGCGGAGCTTTTACCCTTCCCTATACAAATCTTAATGTCTACGTTAATGCTGATTGTCCTGCATTGTGTTTGAATAACCGTTTAGATGTAAATGTGTTTGTTCAATAAATGTAAATGTGTTTAAACAGCAAACACAATTCTAAAAAACACTTCCCAGAACACGTACCCCGGGGCTAACATCACACCCATGTCTTCCCATATTGCACCATGCACTCATTATTGCATTGCAGTGCCACTTTTTTTTCCTAAACTTTGTTTATTAAAATTTTTAGTATACAAAGCAATGCTATTCATTTTAAATGTAAGCTTCTTTAAATAAAGGAAGACACCTGCAGTGGATAGCAACTACTTGCATGTATAGCACTAGATTCCTAAAGAGCACCTGTCATACTCTGGGTCATTGCAGTACACACTACTCATTACAATCTAAGTAACTAAATCAAAACAATCTGTTCAAGCTTACTAGCACATTTGCCAGTTACTATAAGCAACTTCTTTGTATGCCGCTTCCTCCTCGTCTTAGATTGTAAGCTCTTCGGGGCAGGGTCCTCTCCTCCTCCTCCTGTGTCATTGTCTGCATATATCTGTCATTTGCAACCCCTATTCAATATACAGCACTGCGTACTATGTTGGTGCTATATAAATACTCATTATAATTAATAATAAATTAGGTTTCTACAAGTCATGCATAAATCTGGTAAAATATGCAATTCCCCAAGCAACCACTAGGGGGTAGAAGACAACAAGTCCTTAATCCATTAAATGGTGATATAAAAAGTATGGACCTAATTCATTAAAGTTCTCAAAGACTGGAGAACATAGACTATCATGGGTGAAATTGGGTGACTTGGGTAAACCTGGAATGGATTTCTTAAAAGTCATCTGATATTTGTTGGCAAATGTTTTTAATCCTGAACTAGATTTATTCCAGGTTCGCCCAGGTTCACTGACGGTAGTGTATCTTCTCCAGTCTTGGAGGGCTTTAATAAATCAGGTCCAGAGTCTCCATTACTGTGATCTAAATTAAATGCTAGACAGAGGTTTAAAATAAAACTTTTGTTACCAATGGTTGCTTCCAAGGGCAAATATTGAGTGGGTGCATGGAGAATAAAGCTCCAGAAACTCTACTGGCTTTGTGGTATGTTGTCGGCTGAGATACAAATATTGCTGAATGGGAACATCAGATTCTCCCCTCCTATTGTGTGATACTTCCCCCCTCTTAGATTGTAAGCTCTTCGGGGCAGGGTCCTCTCCTCCTCCTGTGTCAATTGTCCGTATCTGTCTGTCATTTGCAACCCTTATCTAATGTACAGCGCTGCATAAAATGTTGGTGCTATATAAATCCTGTTTAAAAATAATAATAAATGCTTTCTCATTCCGTACAATAGAGCAGATCCTTAGATCAGTGAGAGTGATCTTCCCACACACTTCCCGGCTTGTGAATTATTTATAGAATGTCATGCTCAGACACATCAGATGACAAATTCTCCAGCTTACTACTTTGTTAGTCATCACAGAGGACAATCATCACTTTCACTAGTAGATTATGTAAGCAAGCCTGAATGAACTACAACCACAATTCCAATTTTAAAGGAAAACCATAATAGTTTTGTGTTGATTTTATCTTTAAGTGGAACTAAACCCATCAAAGAAAATAAAAATGTTGAGGCCCCCAGGAGCTTTTTGTCATAATGTGCAATTACATGCAATGGGCTTGATTTATTAAAGCTCCCCAAGACTAGAGACTTTCATCAGTGAATCCAGCAAACCTGGAAAGGATTTCTTCGTCATAAGCTTTTTGTTAGCAAATGTTTTCAATGCTGGACCAGATTCATTCCAGGCTTGCTGGATCAACTTCACTGATGAAAGTGTATATTCTTCAGCCTTGGGGAGCTTTAATAAATCAGGCTCAATATATGGCAAGTTAGACGGCAGAGCAATTTCCTCTAGAGCTGCCATGTTCCTTCTGTTGTCGGTGCTTTCACCTTCATTGGGTTTTCAAGTCCTTGACCTTTAATCTGTCAAGCATATACTGAAACTACACACTAACCACCTTACCCCTCACTTCTGCAGGACCCCTCGAAACACAGCATAACCAAACCCCCAAAGCTGCTTCTCTTCACCTCTTATCACAGGTATAGTGACATCATTGCATACAATGTAGAACCAGCAGTCCTGCATTGTATGAAAGGACTTCTGCAGCCTGGTACAGTGGTGAGAGACGGCTGCTGGAGGAGTGAGGGATAAGGGAAGTATATTGGCATTTTTTGTAACCCTTAGACAAAAATTAGCAGTTAACCCCTCCAGCTGCCAAATGTGCAGGTCCTAAAGACGAGTGATTGCGCAGCTGGCAAGGTATGGTGAACCTACACAAAGCCATCAGTGTAGCTCTCTGCTCCTGTGCACAGAAAGTGGGTCTGTTTGTAGTAACCCAGAACAAGAAGGCAGATCAGGGCATTTTTACTAAGCTTGTCCCCGTCTGGGGATTTAGAGAGTACTGAATAGCAAGACAACCAGAAAATCAGCATTTTAGGAGCTTTTCACAACAGTAGCCTCAGACTCTGCCCTTCTGAGTGGTTAACTTTAGGTCACCATGCTGTTTAAAAGACTCTTGTAATTAGTTGAGATTGTAAATAAGATGCAAAAAAAAAAGACTTGAAAAAAATGACTTTGAAACAGGCCAATCAAATTCTGCAGATAGCAGTCAGTGACATTTGCATTGAGAAACAGCTTAGTAGGGCTGGGCTGGGGCAGGATATATCCTATTGGTAGCAGAAACAAAGTGGTACTATAATTCTTGATGTGTCATTGCTCAAGTATATTTTTTTCTATTGGTAGAATACAATCATATTCACTAACAACAATTGTGGGACTTTATTAGTACCGATTAAACTTAGTTTTTACACTTTATTTATAAAAATTAAAATCAATATCATGTAAATGTGACCACATCATTAATACATCAAAATTTGTAATGAACCTTCATTCATTTTACACAAAGCGCTATATTTTTTTCATCAGGAGGAACAAATGTTGAAGAGTCTACAAAACAACCTTCATTTTGGATCAATAGTAATAAACAGTTTACATGATTAATCCAATATCAATACCCCACATATGTACCTCGTATTAGAATGCTATTTATTGTCCAACTTGATGACGGTATTTTAAAGAACATCAGTGTCACATAAAAGGAGAACATCTGAAGTTGGAATTGTAGATTTGTCTGCAGAACAACCAGATGATCAGCATTCCGGATATGTTTTTATTGCTTTTGCTGATGCCTGATTTTTAGTAATCAGCATGGTGAGATATAGATACTGATATAGCCATATAGCGATATATCATATCATCTGGTTGTTCTGCAGACAAATCTATGTTTCCAACCTCAGATGTTCTCCTTTTATGTGACACTGATGTTCTTTGAAATACTGTGATCAAGTTGGACCATAAATAGTATTCTAATACGAGGTACATATGTGGGGTATTGATGTTAGATTAATCACTATTGATCTAATATGAAGGTTGCATTGTTGACTCTTCAGCAAGTGTTCCTCCTGATAAAGCAATTAAAGCGTAACGCGTTAGGCAACAATGAAGGAAGGATTATTAGAAATTTTGATGTATTTATAATGTGGTCACATGTACATGATATTGTTTTTAATATTTGTAAATAAAGTGTGTAATAAAAAATCATTTTTAATCAGTACAAATAAGATCCCACAACTGTTGTTAGTGAATATGTATAATATTAAGGATGTGGTACTGTATTATTTAGAACCATTAACAAATGTTTATTGAATACAATAATCTTATGAAAGCTTATCTTTACATTGTCATAATATTCTAAGACCTTGGACACATGAGCAGATTCCATTGCTGATCCTTTGCTCAGGCCAACCAGTCTGATTGATATTCTGATCAACAATTCAGAGATTAGAAGTCTTATCATGCTCATTCAAGCTTTTCCCAAACTGAAAGCAAATCAAAATCAGATCTGATGAACTTGATCTTACCTATACACGATACAAAGTTTGAATTTTTTTATAAATATTTTCCAGCACATCAAATTTATCCACAACCAATAACCCGCCTTCCTTCTCGAAAAACGTCTCTTATTTAGCTGCTCCTAAATTTCAGTCCCATCTGTTTTATCTGAAATTTGATGTGACGTGAATATTAGCCCATGTGTACTAGCCTCAAGACCGATTAGGCATAGTAAAAACATGTGCATGAGGTGCTCCTCTCCAAGCATTGTTACTTTGGGGTTGTGTACCTACAGGTCCCAGATGTGCCTTTGTGAGCATAATATTAATTTATAACAACACATTCAATTTAAATATTGTTTTACTGGCAGTTTATATGACTGAAAAGAATGACTCCCACCAGACACAAACATTGTGATCCTGTAGGACACAGACAATGCGATCTTTGGGCTGCTGGAGAGCGAAGCTTTTTATTCATGACAAACATGACAAACAAATTCTGTTTCAAAAAACTCAAATCTGAAATCCTTTTCTAGAGCTTGCTACATTTTAATTCATTTAAATTCGCCAATTAATAGGATCTTTTAGATAGTGTACTCACCAAAGTTGCAACAGGGGTCAATGACTTCTTGGCTGCAAGCAAAGCACTGTATATGTTGGAGAAGAACTGTTGTAATGAGGTGTGCCAGGACTCTGATTCTTGGGAATCCACATCTCTATCTTCTTCCAAAGCCTCAGCTAAACAAGGAGAAACAATTGTGAAATAAAACATCATGAGATGACATGAAATGGATATTCATAACTTTATGGAAATTAAAAAATACATGTCTTAGATAAAGGATCAGAAATGTGTGGGCTGAACTCTTTCAGAATGACAAGTCCTGGATATCCATACTGCCTTCACTGGTAAAATGACCTTTATTACTATACGATAAAGTTTTTTTTGTAGCCCAGGGGTGCTTTTTGGCACAGGGGCCACAATAAGTTTTAAAATTTGACAGATGGCCGGGCCATTATCAGATGGATGGAGAGTGTTTGTACGAATTGATATTTATTACATGTAAATGCGGCATGGATTAAAAAGCTTAATGGGTCGTAGTTTGCCCATGCCTGTTGTAAGGGTGGGCTATAGAGGCCAGAGTAAAGATACTGTAAAATTTGCAGATGACAGTTTTCATGTAGTATATTTTTACACTGGTAAACAAGATGAAATCCTTAATAGCATGCTCTGTCCCAGCATTCTGCTAATGAGCTTTCACCAATGGCCACAGTAGAAAAAAATAAATAAATAAATAAATTCACAGAAAATACAATTCAACCAATCAAATTGCAAACTCCAATTAATATGCATTTATAATCTGTGATTTAGGAACTAAAGCATAGAGGTTAGAACTTTGGCCTTTGCAGTGCTAGGTCCCAGGTTCGTATCTTGGCCAGGGAGTTTACATGTTCTCCCTGTGTTTCTGTGGGTTTCATCCAGGTACTCCGGTTAAGACTGTGTTAAGGACATATAACTATGGTAGGGACATTATATCGTGGCGCACCTTTGAGGCACAGCTAGTAGCATGACTATGAACTACACACAGAACTGTGTAATATGTTGGCCCTATATACAGTAAAAACTGGATAATAATAATAAAGCTCCAATTTCAAAACTTGGCATTAGGCAGGACTTTATTGCAAAAAAGGGCAGACTATATTCCTTCTGCAATAATCATTCTTACCCACTTGATTGCTGTCCTAACATAAAA
This sequence comes from Pyxicephalus adspersus, assembly GCF_032062135.1. Classification (NCBI taxonomy): domain Eukaryota; kingdom Metazoa; phylum Chordata; class Amphibia; order Anura; family Pyxicephalidae; genus Pyxicephalus; species Pyxicephalus adspersus. The sequence goes on along the minus strand of NC_092861.1, from coordinate 146,215,245 downwards.
TGGCTATATGGCTATAAAATGGCTATAAAATGGCTGCTGGGATTGAATGAACTCCCATGGCCAAGATGGCCAAGCAGTGAAACAGGAGAAAAGAAGACCGAATAGAACAGCGGCACACAATTAGTGACAGGTGACTGCAATTAATGATTTGCGATCAAGCAGGTAAGGTTTTTTTATTGCAGATGGGACATTGTCTGTTCCTTTTGTAATAAAGGATCTGCATAGTCATACAGTAATTTTTTCAATTTTTGGGCTTAATCCCGCTGAACTATACCTGCTTTGCTTCCTATACCCGCATAAACATAACTGGTGTCACTAAGCACTTCCCCATACCTTTTCTGTATCAGTACTGTGAAAGTGATCAGTCCCAGGCGCAGGGAATGCCGGGATAATGTATATGCATCCTCCATATTGAGAGGCATTCGCGCCCTTAATGATCAAACATTCAGCCCTGTTTCGATAGCTTTTCATTTGGCTGATCAGTTTAAGAGCAAACAGGAGGTAAGGAGACATTAGAAATCATGTTGGGGAAGTGAATGGAAGGGTAAGTATGTGCTTAATGGTGTTTTATATAAGGCATGTGATACCCTATGCATCCCGGCTTTCCCTGTGGCTGCTGGAAGATGATGCACCCATTCTGGGGCAAGAGCATATGAGTGCAAATTGCAGTCAGATAAGGTTATCGTCTGTCCTCTCTGCAATAAAGGCAATTTTTAATTTTTGGGTTTAGTTCTACTCTAACTGTTCTAACTTTTTTATTCATGATTAAAGGGGTAAATTTTCACTTCAAAGTCAACCTTTGTCCAGGCAGGGCACGACAACAGGTTCCCTTTAATGGCAGAAAAAAAAATACCCAAAACCTCTGGATATAGGGAAAGTTTTAACCAAAACCCCTTTCCTCACATGTGACACTTCTGGTTCCTAGTGAGCGAGTGGCAATTCAAGCATTTAGCCCTGTCACATGGAGATGGGGAGAGAGTTGACATTAAACTTTACCTATTCATTTTTCCTATTTGCACAAAACCACAGGTTCTGCAAACTGCTGTCACTGGATCAAATAGAAAGATTTTTTTATTGGCAAAGGTGACCT
>NC_092861.1:146210914-146213193 GCF_032062135.1 Pyxicephalus adspersus | reverse complement strand
TAGTAATCTTCATTCTTCTATGCATGTGGAGCCCTGATAAAAATCCATGACTCTTGAATACAGGAAACATATTAAACCCCATAATGCAGTATTAAGTACCCAAATCTCCAGACCCATGCACAATAATGGAGAAGGCCAGAGAGCTTATAAAATCCTGTGCAGGTCTCTGCTTCCAGAAAGCTAGTAAAGGGATTTGGGGATATTCTGGTGGCAGATTTGGGTGGTATGGAGCATGAGAAAGTATATATCTTTACTTGGCAAAGCACAGATTTGTCATTCACACTCAGCTTTTGTTACTTCCTGTGACCAAGTTTGTAAAATTCTTACAGAAGTAGCTACTAGGTAAAGGGATCAGCAAGGTGTCCTAGGTCAGTTCCTATTATCGTAGACATGCACCCCCAGAACTACATCAACAATGGACAAGTTTGTGGGGGTCAAGGCAGCAAAGTTATTTTGCCTGAAAAGACATTGATATATGCACATGAAGAGAAAAGGATAGGTGGAAATATGTAGTTAACTCATTAACTTGAGTACTCAAGCAAGGCTAACAACACTGCTTAGAACTTACATGAAGCAGAGACAGTGTTGTCTACCTAAAGCAGCACACCGGATTTCTAGCTGCTACAACAGGAATTTTTTGATTCTTTCAAGTATTCTAAAGTAATAGAACATGGTGAAATTATATTAGCTTATTACACATGCAGGCCCTGCTTATCAGTCAGTTATGCTGAACAATGCGGGTATCCTACCATAACCCTATGTGAGTCTGTGGGCAGGGATAACAATAAAACGAGATAGTAATACTTACCCGTGCCTCTAATTTTGCTGTCTTAAGAATCCAACACTTCTGGGTTTGTCAGATGCCTGTGATCCCACATGGTACATGTGGTACAATGTGGTTCTATGTGTCGACAATGACATTGTTACATAGCATAGAACCGTCATCCATGTTCTTCCTCATATTGGTCAAGTCTCTGCTGATGTCTTGACCAGATAATACCCCAGTGCATACCTGGCACAGCAGTAGTTTACTCCCCTATAATCTTATACCTAAACCCATTCTCCCTAATGCTTCCTAATTGCTTCAAGCATTCATGTAATTCACCCAAGCAGGGCAAACGACAGTTTTCTGTCGCTCTTCCCTGAAGGTCGGACTTCTTACCTTACCTAAATTCTTTGACTTAATTCAGCCAGTGAAAAAAAAAAAATGCTCTTGAAGCTGACACTCAGCTAAGAGACACTCTCTGCTCCTATGTGACAGCACTGAACCAATTATGAAACATCAAGCATTGGAAAAAGGTAAATGCTCCAAGAAAGGAAGGTACTTTACTGTGCATGGGTAATGTGCACAACTATTGTAGTGAACAAGATGAAAAATTGATTTTTTACATTCAGCTATCTGCTCTCCCAAAAATAATCTACAAATGTAGCCATCAACAGATGTCTCCTCAAGAAATCTGTAGTTGAGGATGTTGGTGAGCACCACTGGTTAGCATTGAAGACTTTACCATGTTATGGAATTAAAAACAATACACCACAAAAGTCTAACATCATTCTTACCTTCTTCATCCATCACCTCTTCAGATGCAAGTATAGAATCATCACTCAGTAAGTACTTATGTTTAAGTTTATACAAGATTTTCTGGACATCGATTACCAAATCATCTTCATCCACCATTTTTTTCTCTCCTACCATTTCTTCACTGTTTGCTTCTTGAGATTTCAAAACACCCTTTACAAAGGTAAGAATGTTTGCCTCCAATTCCTCTACAATCTGATCGAGGGATCTGTCCATTTGATCCGAATCTACATTCTGAGCCAACTCGAAATCCATTTCCTGAAACATGGCTTCCAGTCTCAAAATTTTGTCGGGACCGAGATATTTCGTAAACTGTGCTAAACGTTCCTCATCCAGATACACCATTATAATGTTCAAGGCTTTAATGTTTTTGGCATCAGATGCCTCCTCTATTGTATCATACTTTGGAATGGAATCTTTAGCAAGTTCTTCTAATGGTCCTCTGGCTTTTTTGTCATTGTTTTGGTCAAAAATGTTTTTCTTTTCCTCTTCCCCAGCTGTTTCAGCGTTTCTTCCTACTTTAAAAGCTCCAGTCTCTTCGTTTTCTTCTACTTCTTGACTGTTCTCTAAAGTATCAGCATTATTATTTTTCTCGGTTAGATCTTCAGTCACTGGTTCTACATTTGCTTCATTGATTTCCTCCACTTTACTTTCTGGCTCATTCTCTTTATGTACTTGAAATGAGTTTTGAGTTTCTTGT
>NC_092861.1:146148481-146207566 GCF_032062135.1 Pyxicephalus adspersus | reverse complement strand
ATTTGATGTATTTTCAGTTTTGTTGGTATTTTGTTCAGTGTCTATAGATGTGTCTTCATTGACAGGTGACAATGATCCCTGTAATCCTCCTTCTTTCAGAACAACTTTGTGGTCATTAAAATGGGGTTCCGAATGAATTATTTCATACGTGCCGCTTTTCTCCATGCCAATTAAATACAAGTTTTTATCTCCTTCTATTTCTTCATCTGGTTTATCTTCTTCTTGTTCTTCTAAATCAGATCCGTCTAGATCAGTGACATCTTGTGTTTGTTCCCCTCCACTAACAATGGCAAAGAACGTGTCTCCCAATGTTGTTAGAATATCCTTCTCCTTCTTTATAGGTGTAGCATGACCCATGTCAACCCATGAAATGATGATCTCACCTTTGGATGGGGTTGTTGTTTCTGAAAAAGTGGTGAAACTAAAATTATTATCAAAGGTATTACGATCTGATGAACGCATATCAGATTTCTCATAAGATAACAATGGTGTTTCCCTTGGAACTCCAACATTCTCTTTTACTTGTGGCTCATGAGGATCAAAATCTTCATCTTGGTATTCACCATTAAATGTAACACTCCTGGTCTCTTCATCTTCAGTTACTACAGCATCACCTGTTGAACCAACTTCTGTCTTTAGGTTTACCATCCTATCATTGTCTATGAGAGTAAAAGATTCTATGTTTTTGTTTTCCTTAGACATTTTAGCTTCTTCAGAGTTGATGGCATTCTGGACTTGTTCACTACCTGGCACATGTGATTCGTTCTTTGCATTTTCCTCTGTTGCTTGTAGAGCAATACTTTCTTCTTGAGAATCTTTGGATTTAGTGGTTGAATCTTCTTGTTTTAAAGAATCATGTTCAAATAAATTCTTTCTTACATCAACTAAATCAATTTCTTTGTTTTCTTGCAAATAGTCCTGCACCTGCCTAACTCTGTGATTAACATTCACTTTGTTTTCTTTACTAGTTATTTTGTTATTTGCTTCAACTTCTGAATCTTTCAAACGTGTTTGGCTTTCTTCTATAGTTTTCAAAGAAACCATTGTCTTAGTTTTTGAAATAGATGTTTTTTTCTCATTTATAATCTCAGATTGGTTATGTAGATCTGTTTCTACAGATTCCGTATCAGACATACTTACTGTATTCTCAGATAAGTTGTTTGCATTGATGTTAATCTTCTGTTCAGTGTCTAAAGATGTATCTTCATCAACAGGTGATGATTCCTGCAGTCCGTCTTTTTCCAGAAGAAATCCACGGCCATAAAAAGGGGGTTTAAAATGTTTATTTTCACAAGTGTTGCTTTTCTCCATGTCAATTAAGTACAAGTTTTTACCTTCTTCTCTTTCTTCAGTTAGTTCATCCTTTTTTTCTTGTTCTTCTGAATTGGTTTTCAATGTATCCTGTGACCCCTTTTCAAGAACAACCGTATTGTCATCAAAAGGGGGTTCTAAATTTTTATTTTCATACATGTTGGTTTTCTTCATGCCAAGCAAGTGTAAGTTCTCATCTTCTAACTTTTCACTTGGTTCATAATCACCATTATCATCATCATCATCATCATCTTCTGAAGAAGAAGAAGTTCCATCAAGATCAGCGACATCTTGTGTTTCTCCCCCTCCCAATGTTGTTTGAATATACTCATCTTGGTTAGCGGACATAGCATGGTCTATACCAATTGACACTCTAACATCTAAAGATTTGTGTGTCTTTGTTTCTGATGAAGTGGTGGGAATAAAATCAGTCTCAAAAGTGGTATGATCCACCGACTGCATTTTATATTTTTCATAGGTTAACAAATGGCTTTCTGTTGACTGTTTAACACTCTCCACTTCATAAATGTGATTAGGTTCAAAACTGTCTTCCAGGTATTCACCATCAAATACAACACGCCTGGTCTCTTCATCTTTGTTTACATCATCTGCAGAGCAAGTTTCTGTCTTTAAGTTTTGAATCCTTAATTTGTCTATGATGGTAAAAGATTCTTTGTCTTTGTTTTTGTGAAACTTAGCTCCTTCCTGAGAGAGGCTGACATTTGTGGCTTGTTCACTACATGGCATTTGAGATATGTTTTCTAAATTTATCTCTGTTTCATGCTGTGAATCTTTAGGTTGCTCAAAATCTTTGGGGCTGCTGCTTGCTGCGGTTGCATCTACATCGTTTGGTACCAACATATCCTTTGTTATACCGTGTTCAACCTTTCCCTGATCACTTTCAGATTCTTTTTCTGAACCTTCAGATGGTATTGATTGCTTTGGGGATGCTGTTGCAGGTATTTCCACCCCAAGCTTTTTAGACACTGAAACAAATGGCTTTCCTTCTGTTTTTTCACTATAGGAATCAAGCCCCAGTGCTGTCACATAAGAGGAATAGGAGTGAGTTTTATGCATCTCCATATCAAAAAATACGTTTATTGTCTTTGCTTCCAGCAGATGAATAAAGCAGTTGCAAAGCAAAGTAAGGGCAAGTATGTTTTAATATAAAGGAAGTATAAAAACAAAGCTTAGTGTTTCCTGTATAAGCAAAGCACAGGTTTGTTTAAAATTGTTGAATAGCAGAGAGGGAATGGTAAAACAGCAGAGAACAGGCCTTCACACACTCCTCTTCCCCTAAATCACTAACTAGTTGTAGTTTTAGGAGGGGTGGTATTTATGTGCCTAAAAAAAAAAGCCAAAATACTTACCTCAATCTTTGGTCATGTGATGCCTTGGGTCCCGAGTATCCTTTGTTCCTCTCTGAAGAATTGGTGGGTCAGCAGAAACATAACATTGCAAAAGGAAGCTAATAACCCGACTGGCATCATTGGATCAGCAGTCTCCACTTGTGGATTCAGGCAGAAAATTGGCCTTTTTTTTTTTTACAAATAGTGAATAGGAGGAAGGGATTGGGGGTTTTGCCCAGAAATGAGCTTTGAACCTCTGTTATTTCAGCGCTCCAGTGCACAGCTGATACATCATTAGGTCACGCTCTATGAACGGATACCCAGACCTATCCCCTTTATTGCCTCCTAAATATTTAGCGTACATCATTTTTGAGTTTTCTCCTGCACTTAAGCATGATTGTGCTCTGTTCATTCAACGCAAAAGCAACAAGTTAGCTTTAATGCTTCCTTTACCAGCAGCACATACAATGTCTTTTTAGCAATCTAGAATGAATAATTTAATTCCCTGTAAGCCCTTAGTGTTTTTCATTGGGCCTTACTGTAGACTGCAGGTGACAGTTACTTAGAACCAGTCCAGGAATGAACTGAGCTACAGGCTCCTCCATACCCAGCGGCTGAACAGAAAAGTGGCGGAGCAAAGGCAAAATGGGTGATGTGCTGATAGGCAGAATAACATTAAAACAAATCTGTTGCTTAGTCATGAAAACGTAAAGTAAACATTTTCTTTAAAGATGAACTCCAGGCAGACATAATAGTGACAAATGAATGTAGAATTGTAACTATTATTACTTCCTTAAATCTCTAAATGCAAGTCATGTTAGTATCAGCCACATGCAGTCCCTGTACAAAAAAAGCACTGACAGTGTGAGGAAGCCACTTAGTTGGGCTACAGTGTAAGAAGCATGTTGTATGATGGAGAGAACAAAGTAGACAGAAGGATGAGCTCAACCATGTTGCTTTTCCTTTACTGTCCACTGGCGAACGGGCATAACTTGTAAGAGTTACATATTGCAGCAGAAAAACTCCTGTTTCAGAGGTCTTCTGTTCTGCTAGATAAGGCTGTGCTGTGTGATGGGACTATTTAAATCTCAGAAATAGATAAACAGGAATAAAAAAAAAAAAACGTTTGCAGGTATTACAGCCCCTATGTGAATATTTCAACTGTGTGATAACCTGTTTGACTGGAGTTCAACTTTAAAGTACTTTGTTGTAGAAGGACAAACAAATACTTTGTATACTGCAAAAGCGTAACATCATTCTTACCCTCTTCCTCTTCTTTTACCAGCACGGAACTGTCACTCAGTGTGGAATGTTTATTCCTAAGCCTATACGAAATTTCCTGGACATCATCTAACAAGACCGTTTCTTCATCAACCAGTTCTTTATCCGTTACCATTTCCTCATGGTTTGGTTCTCGGGAATCCAAAACACTTTCAACAAAGTCAAGAATGTTGGACTCTGATGCCTCCAAAATCTGATCCAGAGCTTTGTCAATATAATCCAAACGTACATGGTCCCTCCGAGCCATTTTCAGCTCAGAGTCCATGTCTTGAAACATGGCTTCCAACCTCATAACATTGTCAGGACCGAGGTATTTTGTGAATTGTGCAACACGTTCCTCATCCAAAAACTCTCTGATAATGCTCAAGGCTTTAATGTTTTCAATGTAAGACTCTTCCTCTACAGTATCCGTTTTTAGAAACAAGGGATCTTCAACAACCTCCTCAGTTAATGGGTCACTTCCTTCTATATCAGCTATTTTGGCATCACTCTGGTCAGAGATGTCTTTCTGTAAATCTTCCTTGTCTGTTGTAGCTTTATCTTCAACCTCCAGAGTTTCTGTCTTTGCTTCTTCCTCTTGTATTTCTGTTTTTGTATCTGTATCTGAAAAATCAGAATCATTATTTTTCTCAGTTATATCTCCAGCAACAACCACTGATTCTTCAATATCGTCTTTCCCAATTTCCTTCTCTTCCTTAGTTTCGGTCACACTATCGTTCTGTACTTGTGTGATTGTGTCCTCACTTTCAAGACCAGATATTAATTCTTCACCAAATGTTGATTCTGTAGAAACCTTAGGATCTGCATTTGCTTCTTGATCAGCATTTCCAAGAACTTCTCTAGCTTGCCTAGCACTTGCAGCATTTTCATCTTCTAAAAAACCATCTAAGTTTTCTCCATCTTTTTCTTCTTCATCAACTGATACTGGCGGACTTTCAACATCTGATGAGAGTTTTTCTTGAAGATCTTGATTGCCATCTATTGATTCTTGCTTCTTTTCGTGGTCAATGGACTCAAGCTGCTCAGTTCCTTTGTTGGACTCGTTTGTCTCAAGAGAAGAATCAACAGTACTGCCTTTCTGCACTAGGACATCCTCTACAGTTGGTAACGATTCCAATGTTTGTTCATCCACAGGTTTCTTATCTTCTACATTTGCTTCATTGTCTCTGGCTTCTGGAGGTGTAGTTTCTCCATCTTTTGGATCTGAAGACTGCATTTTTAAATGTTCACCTTCAACATGTTCAGCAGTAACGGGATCACTTATTGATTTTACATCTTCTGGAATCTCTGAAGTCAATGATGAACTTTTGTCTTGTATTACATCTTGAATCTTCTCTTGTTCACTATTCGGATTTACAAGGATAGGTTCCTCTGATAACTTTGGCAATTCTTCATTTGTGAAATCCTCCTGTTTTAAAGGTTCACTTCCATCCTCTAATTTATTATCTGTGTTTTCTTGCAAATCCTCTGGTATGTTACTATGATCAATATTAACTTCATTTTCTCCACCTATTTTTATCTCAGTTTCTTTACCTTCAGAACTTTCTGTAGGTGCATCATTTGGAGGTGTTTGGATTTCCTCTGTTTTTTCACCGAACTCTGAATCTTTTGCCTCTGGTTCAGATATTTCTTTTACACTAGGTTGGTCCTGGACATCAATGCCTACAGATCCAGCAGTGGTACTACTTTTGGGAAAAGGAGTTTCATCAGCTGAAGACATATTTAATGAACTTTCAGGTAAGCTCTCTGCAGAGGCATTAATCATTTGTTCAATTTCTACAGCTTTATCAGCTTTAGTGTCAGCTGACAATGATTCCTGTAATCCCTCTTCTGCTTGAACAACTATATGGTCATCAAAAGGGGGTTCTAACTGTTTGTTTTCTGGCATGTCACTTTTCTCCATGCCAAGCAAATATAAATTCTCATCTTCTAACTCTTCATTTGGTTCATATTCATCATCTTCTTGCTCCTCTGAATCAGTTCCATCTAGATCAGTGACATCTTGTGTGCGTTCCCCTCCACTGACAATAGCAAAGAATGTGTCTCCCAATGATGTTAGAATACTTTTATCTTGCTTAACGGGTGTAGCATGACCCATGCCAACTGGGACTTTGACCTCCTCTTCAGATGGAGACGTCTTTGTTTCTGATGAAATGGTGGAAGCAGAATCATTCTCAAAAGCTGTCTGATCTGATAAGTCCATTTCAATATTTTCATAAGATAACAAAGGTGTTTCTGCTGGTTCTCTATCCTCTTCCTCCTCATCTTTTGGCTCATAAAATTCTAAATCTTCATCTTGGTATTCAGCATCCAATGTAACACGCCTGGTCTCTTCATCTTCAGTTACTACAGCATCACCCGTTGAGCCAGTATCTGTCTTTAAATTTAGAATTCTATCGTTCTCTATAAGAGTAAAAGATTCAATGTTTTTGCTTTCGTAAATAGTTTTTTCTTCTCCCTGAGAAATGCTGACATTTTTGGCTTGTTCACTATCTGGCACTTGTGATTGGCTTTTTGCATTTTCTTCTGTTGCTGAATGAGCAACACTTTCTACCTGAGATTCTTTGGATTGGCTATTTACAGTATTTGTATGTGCATCATTTGTGTCATCACTTACTTTGTTTTCATCCTTTCCCTGATCACCCTCATTTTGTTTTTCTGGACTTTCAGAGGGTACAATCTGCTCTTGAGATTCTAAACCAGGTACTTCCCCTAAAGGCTTTTCAGACTCTGGATCTAGTGGCTGCTTTTCTTTTATTCCACTGTCATAGCTGTCTGAAATCTCCTGCTTAACTCCAGAGTCTGATCCAGGAGGTTCCTCTGCAAGTATATCAGATTCTGAAGTAAACACTTCCCCTGGCTCTGAAACAGCAACAGGAGGACTGTCGACTTCAGACTGTGAAGGAGCTGTTAATGTTTCTGATGACAAATGTAGCTCTTCTGGTGCGGACCCAGATTCTGAAGCAGAAGGCTTATCTTGAGATGAGCTTAACTCCGAAGAAAGCTGGTCTCCTGAATTTACTTGGGATTCTAAATTTTTAGAGTCTGGAGACAATGATTTTTCTGGTGGTTCTTTTGTTTCTGAGGGCGAGGGCTCCTCTCCTGCCTCTTGAACGCTTGAAGGTGGTGTTTCCTTTATTGGTTCTTTGTTTTCTGATTGAGGGGATTCCCCTGATGGTTCGCTAGATTTTAAAGAAAGTTCTTCTGATTTTGTTCCAGATTCTGAAGCAGACTGTTCTGCAGATGGAGATTCTGATGATAAAGTCTTTGGGGGTATCTTTAAATCTATTGAGCATTTTGCTTTTGCTAAAAGTTCATCAACTTCATAGCTATCAAACTTGTCTGCACCGTCTTCAAAACATACAAAATCTGTGTCCTACAAAAAAAACAAAAAAAAAAAAACAATAATATAAACTACTGTAAAATACAATTACAGTAAAATGCTAAAATAAATAAATCTAATTTTAAAAGCTAAAAATGTTTTTTTTGGAAGAATATTAGGGAGGTGTTAAAACCCCTGATATTTTTTCTTTTTTTTCCTGTCCTGTTGTTAAAATGTACTTTCATTTCCCCTCATAGAAACACAACAGGCATAACAAAAAGTTAACATTATTCTTTCAGACTACCAAAAAGAAAGGTTTGACTACACAAACATTAAAAATCCTATAAACATCAAAATTAGTGAATCCATTAAATATGCCCCTCCTTCCCCTCTTTTTCAATTTATATTTTGGATAAAATATACTATTAGCATACTCTCTCATGACTTTTGAATCTTTGAACGTTGGCATTCCTATTATATAGCAATAAAAAATTGACTGGGGTTCTAAATATTTCCACACATAACATATTCATATTTGTGTAATAAGAGGACATATAACAGTGGTCGCCAACCTTTTTGGTTTCGCGGACCACTAAAATCACCAGCTCCTGACCGAGCATGCATGTGGGTGTCAATCAAAGGGGGAGAAACCTCCCCCATTGTGACGTCACTGTGACATAGCCCCGCCAACTCACCCATCGCAGATCTAAGCCTGTAATGGAAGAATGGGCAGGTTGTATCCAGAGACACAGCCCGCCCACTTCCCTGCACCTGGGACTTGTACGGGGAAGTGTTCCATGGCTCTGGCTGGTGCAACCCGCCAGCGGGGTTCTTCACCTGACCCCGCTTAGGGGTGCACCTCCCAGAGTCATGGACCCCCTAAATTTTCTCACCAGTTGTCGACCGCTGATTAATAACACAGGGAATATGACATTCCCTCAAACGTTCCCTGGTGGGAATTAACTACTGCCATTAAAGCACATGGACCGGGACTGTTTTATAAATATCGGTGTTCTCCCAGGCCCCTTTTAGCTGGGTGGGCCACTCTGCACTTTTCAGTAACCACTCAGCTGATTACTGATAAGTTGGGTAACAATGCAGGGCTAAATACCTGCCTAAAATTTCTTCCCATCCAGCTAAAAAAAAAATTCTGGGGAGAATACTGAATAGAGCACTAACAATTTTTTTTTTAAAAAGCAGGAGTGTTTCCTTCATGTTTGCAGCCCTTGTTAGCTCTTGGAATTAAATCTAATCAGAACTGAATGCTTTTTACGGTTTCATATTACAATAAAAAAAAAATTGTTTAAAAAAACTCATCTTCCAGCCTTGGATAAGCAGAAACCAAACTATTGGATAGCCCCCAAACAAACCAAATTAGGCAACATACATTTATTTAAAAACAATTGTTACAATTATATCTTACAACTGTGTAGGGTAGACCTACCCCTTTGCCTAACAGGGGATAGATAAATGCATGTTGCTGAATTTGGTTTATTGGGGCCTATCTAATAGTTTTGTCTTTGCTGATCCAAAGGCTGGCAGCTGTATTTTCAAACAATTAGGTAAATTATATAAAAATATAGTGAAATATGTAATAAAATTATATTATACAATTTCAGTTTATAAATGAACAATAAATACTGGAACTACATATGATATTGGTTTGGGTTTTCTTCAAGTAATGCAGAAGAACTTTTTGGACTGTCTCTCTGCAACAAGAGTCTATCTTAAGCTACATAGGGGGACGAGTCATGACATTTTTATATATGTGTAATTGGAAGTTCTGCTATTGAGTCCTGTAAACAACCACGTAATAACTACATAAAAAAGCAAAAGAGACCAAATCCCACATGGAGAAATATGGAATTCAATACAGGAATTAACATTTTTTAACTTTTGTAACGTTTTATTTTCTGTAAATGAGCAGACAAGGTATGAAACAGCCTTACATATTGGACTGAGTGTGTGGAAGCACAGAGCTGCACAAAATGTTATTATTAGACTCGATCTGGCAACCAGATTTATGAACCTTGGAAGGGACATTACACTACATGTTACACAAGGAAGATCACTAGGTTTAGGCCGTGTAATTTATAAGAAAAATAGGGATAATGGATTTCTTAAAATTAATTTGCTATTTGTTAGCAAATGTTTTCAATCCTGAACCAGATCCATTACAGGTTTGCTGGATCACCCAGCTTCACTGATCAAAGTATATTCCAGCCTTGGAGCACTTTGATAAATCAGGGCCAATGTAAGAAGAAAAATAAGTGCTAAGATCAGCAGTGTGCAAGAACCCATAATGTTAGCCAAACAGATTTTAGATTAATTCTGATGTTGCTATAAATTACTTTTATTTGTTTACTTAAAGTTTTTTCCCTTTTTCCTTTAAGCAACAGATATAAGGACTTACGTCTGCAGGCAGCTCCAGCTCATCTGTTGTGTAAACCTGATTTATTTCTACTAACTCCTTTGGGAAATATCCAAAAGTTACTCCAACCTGTGAAAAGATCAAAGAGACAATTATTTTTTTTTTATTTCTTCACCCAAACTTTTTTAAAGTGTTGGTTTATTGATATCCACCCCCACCACAAAGATCAGTTCAAATAAAAACATTAAATTGTTTTTTTTTTAATGCTAACTATGGAAAAAAACAGGAAAAATATATACATAACTGCTACAAAGTTCCTATTATAAGGGGTCTATTAATAAATCAATCAATCAGACATTCCCTGAAACATTGCCTGATAGAGAATCAATTACCGACTTTGAAATACATAGACTTGGAAGATTCTCCACCAGGGAATGTTTCTGTGAATATCAGATTCACTGCTTTAAAAATAGACCTCTAAGAAGTTTGTTTATGCTGGCTGCATTAAACTGGTTACATTACATGCTTTTACAGGTGTTAACAACCTATTTAAAGTGTACCTAAACGCAACATTCTCACTTTACATAAAAGGGTAGACAACCCTTGAATGTAAAGGAAATATAAATATCAAGCAGCAGTCTTGATCATTGGGGCGATCAAGGCTGATAAGGAGAGCAGAGCCTCCCGCAATACCTATGTCATGCATCCCGGGAAGCTCTAGCTGCTTCTGAGGGGTCATTTTTTCCAAAAAGGGGAAAGAGATGCCAATCTCACACATGCACAGTGAGATCGGCTCCTTTTTCTTCTTCTTTACAGCGACTACATCACTCGATCTCAAACCTGCGCAGTGGAAGATCTGGTGACATAGCAAGAAGATAGAAGATGGCGGTGCTCGGTGCTTCCTCAGCACTAGGACGAAGAGGAATTCTAGGATGACATGGGACCGGATCCAGGGAATAATCCCTTTATGTTCCACTTCAGCAAAAAGTATTTTTACGCTGTAACCAGCCTGTTGAAATAAATCTCTCATCCAATGCTGTCCCTCCGCTGCGATTTACTTTGCAATGTTTACCCTCAAAGCTCTGAGTCACTGACATAAGTAGAATGCACATTTGTCCTTTCATCACTGTTCTGCACATTTGCTCTGGTGCAGGGACTCAAATTATTGACGTCAAACTATCAACACAACAGCCAGGCAATTAGCAAGGCTCTTTATTTTTCTTTTCTGATAGGATTATTATGCATTGGTTGCAAGGAGTCAAAGATTAATTGCACTTTCTTCTGCTTTATTAAATTTCTCTATTGCGGTTTTCTTTAGACGAGGTGCCGCGAAACAGACTGGCACCATCATGCCGCAGAAGCCGGGCACCAACAGCTAAAAATAAGCTATAGATACTCCACAAACTACATAAAAGGCCTCTTACAAGGCAGGAAATTGAGTTTGTATACTGCAAATATTCATTGTATCACCAGCTAATAATAACCTTCTGTGCTGCGAATACCAGGCAAACTACGAGCACCCTGCAGCACTGCAACCATCGACCTTCATGCTATTAATAATGCCTGCCACATGCACAGTTCATAGATTTTCCAGCTTTATTTTACACATTTGTATGTCTGGTGTTTGAGCCAAAAGTTCTCATTTAGAAATAATCACTATTTGTTTGAACATTGTGCACGCAATGACTTTGCAAACCCAGTTGTTACCTAATAGGAGAAGCAATGACATAATCCGTCATGGGCTTTGTAAAGAGACCTGAGCTGGGGAAGGGACCCAGCAGGTCCACCAATTACAAGCTGTACAAAGAAAACTAAAGGAGGGGGCGGATACAAGACCAGTCACTCTGAGCAAGGAGCAGTGACTGGTCTGCATTATAGCAAGCCTCTGCACTTTAACCCTGGATTACTGCACAGATATACAAAACACACCAGGCTTCCAGTAAAAATACATATGCCTCCTGATAAATATCTGGAGCTTAGTTTACGGACGTAAGGATATGTTCTGACTGGCCATGAGAATACCGTGGGGTTACCACTGAACCACTGTCTTGAGGGAGATACTACAACTATTTTCACCCTGGCCATGAGGTTGCAATGCGGTTACCACTTCTCATGCCAGGGAACTACTGCCTCAGAGTAGACCCTTCAAGTAACTTCACCCCACAACAGCCCCATGGGGAATGAATGGGGGCAGCAGTGAGTGGTACAGTACCGGTCACTGTACCAGTCGTCAATTGTGCAGATGCCAAGCAAAGTGTCAGCTACCTGAGAGCCGCACAGGATCGATCAGTCCAAACCTGCCCAAAAGGAATTGCTTTAATATAGTACACTGTAAATAAATTTCCTGAAAAATTTCCTGAAAATTGTTAACAGCCAGTTAAATTTTCAGTTACACCACACCCTGTGCACCTGGCCAAAAACGTACCATTTGTGCTCAAGTGCACTTTCTTACTAGATCCATACTGTGCAGCCCGCAGAGAGTTACATAGCCCCAGGTACAAATTAAGTCCCATTCATTTCTATGTAACGGCTGCATTGCAATGACAACCAGCCTCCCCATAGGAATGACTTAGATTCATCCCCACATCCCCAGCAAAGACTTGGCCACGGTATTTGAAGCTGCATCACTTATTGCTCCAATTAGCAAAATGCTAGGTTTGCCTAATTTCTCTTAATTGTTGCAGTAGTCACCAGGAAATTTATAAGGGGTGAATACCCAAAGTGGGGACTGAGGGTCTAACCTTTCTCTACATTATCCAACCCAAGAAAATAAATGACTTTATATAGACTTTTCTAACACTTTCTAGCACTCTGGCTGCCATGCTCACCCCACGGTTTTACAACTTCTACTCTATTACTTGGCAAGTCCCCAACCTAGAACAAGTGAAAAGGTTAGAAATATTGTGAATCAATGTTTTTATCATTAAAATATTTTAAAGCTGTATGCATAATCATATTCCTTTCAAGATATCAAATGATATTTGTTTCATACTAAAATAGCAATTCTCCATATTATTAAAAAGTTCCATTTTCCTTTTTTTAAGATATTAAATTATTTACAATAATGGGAATGTTGGTGTCATTATCGAAATTTAAATTTTGTTTAGTTTCTCGTTAAGAATTCAGAAATCTTTTTTAGGTCTACGTAATACAAAGTCACTGTAAGTAATGATAAGGCACTGAATTATTGACAGAGTGGGAGGGGTGCGGATAAATATGGAAAACGCAGGAAAAACAGGGTGCAGGGACGGTCCCTTAACCCCTTTGTGACAACAGGCTGTGAAATTTTGATTCCCAGGCCAAATTTAGCAATATCAGCATGTATCAGTTATGTGACTGACTGACTGAAAATGATTACACATATATCAAAACGAACATACAAACAATCATTCAATGGATTACTACAACAGATCTTATCACTTTAAATCACTATGATGGGCATTGTTTGGAGTGATAAGGATAGATGATGTATAAAGATGAACATAAACATGTTTGGACCAATTTGATGTAAAGAACTCTTAAGTATAAATAAAGCTGCTGACCTTGCCTGTTACCTCTAAGTACTGGGACCCATATGAGCTGTCATTTTGAGGGGTTTGTGTTGCTTATCATGGTTCTCCCCAGGCCTTTTCAGCACCCACCCAGCTGTTTTTGGGTGGCTACTAAAGAGTTTGGTCACAATAAAGGGGCTGCCACCCACCTACAATTTCTTCCCACCCAGCTCAAAAAAATTTCTGGGTTGAGCACTACTTATGTAAATTATTGGTGAAAATTATCTCAATCAAGTTCCTGATGAAGTGGACTATGTCAATGGAATGCGTTGAGCAATAACTGAGACAGCTGTACCAGAAAATTGTCATGGTTTTAAACTTTATATAATTGTTGTAATTTAAAATAAATAATTTGCTTTATTATAAATGTTCAGATCTAACTATCATGCTTTAAAATCCCTTCCTTCTTCTTTCGTTAGGTATCGTTCATTAAAAATTGAATAAATATTTTGAACCAAAATTATATCAGTTTGGTCATTTTATTAAATTTATTAGAATGAATTGTGCACGGGCAGCACTGTGTCTTAATGGTTACCACTCTGGCCTTTGCAGCGCTGGGCCCAGGTTTGAACCTCAGCCAGGACACTATCTGCATGGAGTTTGCAGGTTCTCCCCATGTATGAGTAGGTTTTCTTCGGGTACTCTGGTTTCCTCTCACATTCCAAAAACATTCAGTTAGGTTGTTTTTCCCCCAAATTGACCTTACACTGTGTTAATAACATATGACTATGGTAGGGACATTAGATTGATAGCCCCATTGAGGGACAGCTAGTGGCATTGACTATGGACTTTGTACAGCACTGCGTAAAATGTTGGTGCTATATAAATACTGTGTAATAATAGTAATATTGCATTTTGCATTTCTCTTCTGTTTTTTTGAACAAAAATAATGCATTTTTAGTCAAATGCAAACTACAGAACAATATTATGTTTAATATTTTAACCAATATAATTCAATAACAAATAGCTACATACAAGATGTATATGCTTACCTACAATATACATGTTTTCTTAAACTCTGTTGCCAACAGAGGACAAATAAATTACCTACCTGTTTCACTGTCCACATTGCCAATGTCAGCTGTAGTCATCTTATCAGCAAATAATCATTGCACTTGACACTTCCTGCACTGTCAGATGTCTGGTCCCCCATTGCCCTATGTTTCATCCAGCTATGCTAGTTATGTGTCCTATAACTCTGTGGGGTCTGTGGATGCAATAATGTAATGCAGCTGTGGACCAGGCATTTGATATTCCTGGAAGCGTTGGATGCAAAGGAAAATTCAGGCAGAGGTATCATTTAAACACAGTAAAGAATAGTGTTATGGGTGGTCAGGTACATATTAAAGCCCCCCTTTACCATAAACCTTTTTTTTTTCTTTATTAGCGTTTGCATTACTTTAGGAACCTAAAAGTCCTTTATTTGGTGCATCATTTAAAAAAAATGCTGCATGTCACTGTGACAGCTGCAACCTGTCGGCTTTGTCTGTCAGTGTGCCTCTCCGTGCAAGGCTTAGTAACAGACGGAACCAGCATATGTGTGATAACTAAAATAGAAAAAAAAAACATTAAAAAACCCACTTTAAAGCTGCTTATATTTCCTAGTTTCTCTTTCATCAACTTGAAATAAAATCTGTTTATATTACATGATGTCTATACTGGATCTTTGTAGGTTGGTGGGAGCAGCCAGTAAGGTGCTATTCATGGCTTCTCGAAAATATCACAGCCCCCAGCCTTAGTACTTTTCTCAAAAGCCTTCAGGCGTGATTCAAGCCATAGGATGGATCTTGGGTGGAATTATGCATATAATAAAATGCCTTGATGGGTGGATATCAGTTTTGAGGAGTATTCCTAGAAAGGCTGAATTTTCATGCAGATTACCTTTGTTAACACCCACATGTGATGCTGATTGAAATCCAAAAAAAAAAAAACACAGTGGGATAGGTGCTATCAGTCCAGGGTGGAGGGAGATAGTTGATACTAGCCATCCCCCAGCAAGGAGATGAGACAGTATATCTGACTTGCTGGAACTGCTGATGCATATTGTAAGAAGTTCACAGTGTGCACTGAAATCCGAATACTGGAAGAAAAGAGCCGGTACATGACAGAACTATGCAAGGCTGTAGGGCAACCTTAAATCTTCTGCCCTGTTACATGTGCAATTGTCAATGGAAAGGAACACTTTCTCCAGCCTTTCCAAGGACAAAAGACTGCACAATGCATGAAGGAGGGAGGGCTGTACATACAGAGAGAATGAAGGAGCGGCACCCCGCTGCGCTCTCGCTCCAATTCACTTTCATTATGATCGTTTGTCATCCATGGGTCCGCCAGAACGGTCATCGTAATGGTGGACGATGACCGCTGTACACACGCCAGATTCACATTCAATATCAGCCCGGAGTTGATTATCGGACAAGAATCATCTGATGCGTGTACGCAGCCTTTCCCAGGATCATTTTAATTTTAATGCAGATTTATGTAAGGAACATTTCACAGGAAAAACTGTTTTGTGGAATAAAACATGCAATGTTTACTTACACTTCCTGCCCAAAGTCTGTCTGACCTCCCCGTCAGTTTATGGTAAACATAGATCATTTCGTCCTTCTTAAAATTTGCAAAGCGGCAGTCAGGACCCGTGAAATCTGCAATGGCTTTACCCCTGCACATCAACTCTGTGGGAGGAAAACAGAAACATGTTACTGTAAGTACACAATAAATATTTAGATAGACCTGGAAGGACCAGGGAAGGGTTGGAATTTTTACCTAGAGTTTAATGCAGTGTCCCCACTGGAAGGATTCCAGTCCAAGACGTTGTCACAGGGACAGTAAGTAACAGAAAATACAAATGTTAGGCTAAGTACACGCATGCAATAATTATCATTGGAAATGACCAATAATCCAATAATCATTAACAAAAAAAGTGCACAAAGACTGGCCAATGACACTGATGAATGAGGATTGTCGCTGGAAATGAACGACCGCCCCAGCGGATCTGATTGGGCGATGATCGTTTGCAATCAATTGTGTGTCCGGTCATTCAGTGATCGTATCTAGCATGTGTACATTATTGGTGGATTATATTTGAACAATCCTATTATTGCAGCATGTACAGATTTGTTCACAATGCGATCGTTCAAAATAATTGTGCATAATCGTTGATCTGTCGTTAGTCGTTCATTTTCTAACGACAAATATTGCACGTGTGTACCTAGCTTTAGTGTTGTCACTGGTACAAGAATGGAGGAGAAATCTCCCAACGGGAACATTTAATAACAACTTTTGGTTTTAGATATGGTGTTCGCAGAATGCACAATGGATTGTCAAAATCTTACAACCATCCAAGGCCATGTCCATTGGCTAATACCACACACACTGTTATATGAGCAGTATGGTGGCTCAGTGGTTAGCACTCTGGCTTTTACAGTGCTGGGTCCCAGGTTTAAATATCGTCCAGGACACTATCTGCATGGAGTTTGCAGGTTCTCCCAGTTTGTTTAGGTTTCCTCTAGGTACTCCGGTTTCCTCCCACATTCCAAAAACATGCAGTTTGGTTAATTGGCTTCTCCCAAAATTTGACCTTAGACTGTATGAATGACATATGACTATGTTAGGGACATTAGATTGAGAGCCCCTTTGAGGGACAGCTAGTCACATGACTATGGACTTTGTACAGCGCTGTATAATGTCAGCGCTATATAAATACTGTGTAATAATATTTAAAAAAAAAAAACAAAAAAAAAAAACACACGTGATCTGTTGGTGCTCGGCTCACCAAAGAATCCCAGTCCCATAGTTTGCTTATATCTGATGGATATCAATCATCTACACTGCTTGCATCTGTACTTTAGAACCCCAGAGACTTCTACAGGGCTCATCTGCAGACTACAAACACAGCCTCATAGTGGACTATAAGACCCTTATGTGTAGAGGAAGGCAGGGAAAAGAAAGACAGATTACAAAAAACCTCAGGACCATGGCTATTTGGTTCCCAAAAAGTTTGGGTCTGCAGAAGGTAAAGATGGGAGGTGGGGGAATAAGTCCACTTAGTATTTATGATTATTATTATGAAACAGGATATATATAGCATCAACATATTATGCAGTGCTGTACATTAAATAGGGGTTTCAAATCAGTCAGATGCAGACAGTGACCCTGCTTCAAAGAGCTTACAATCTAAAAAGAAGACAGGTGGGCAAGTTTGAAAAAAAATGGGTTTTGAGGCCTCTTTTAAATGAGTCGAATATGGAAGCAAGCTATATAGGACGAGGAAGACCATTCCAGTGAGTCGAGGTAGCTCTAGAAAAGTCTTGGAGCTGTGCATATGAAGAGGTTATGAATGGGGAAGTCATTAGAAGGTCATTGGAGGAGAGAAGAGAATATTAAAAGTGTCCTTATTCTTTATTATTATTTTTATAGTGGTTTATAAATGTTCCACTACAAAAATAAGCTCTTCGGGGCAGGGTCCTCTCCTCCTGTATCACTGTCTGTATTAGTCTGTCATTTGCAATCCCTATTTAATGTACAGCGCTGCGTAATATGTTTAGGTGCTATCAGTCCAGGGTGGAGGGAGATAGTTGATACTAGCCATCCCCCAGCAAGGAGATGAGACAGTATATCTGACTTGCTGGAACTGCTGATGCATATTGTAAGAAGTTCACAGTGTGCACTGAAATCCGAATAATGGAGGAAAAGAGCTGGTACATGACAGAACTATGCAAGGCTGTAGGGCAACCTTAAATCTTCTGCCCTGTTACACATGCAATTGTCGATGGAAAGGATCTTTCTCCAGCCTTTCCAACGACAAAAGACTGCACAATGCATGAAGGAGGGAGGGCTGTACATACAGAGAGAATGAAGGAGCGGCACCCCGCTGCGCTCTCGCTCCAATTCACTTTCATTATGATCGTTTGTCATCCATGGGTCCGCCAGAACGGTCATCGTAATGGTGGACGATGACCGCTGCACACACGCCAGATTCACGTCCAATATCAGCCCGGAGTTGATTATCGGACAAGAATCATCTGATGTGTGTACGCAGCCTTTCCCAGGATCATTTTAATTTTAATGCAGATTTACGTAAGGAACATTTAACAGGAAATTGGCAAAACAGTTTTGTGGAATAAAACATGCAATGTTTACTTACACTTCCTGCCCAAAGTCTGTCCGACCTCCCCGTCAGTTTATGGTAAACATAGATCATTTCGTCCTTCTTAAAATTTGCAAAGCGACAGTCAGGACCCGTGAAATCTGCAATGGCTTTTCCCCTGCACATCAACTCTGTGGGAGGAAAACAGAAACATGTTACTGTAAGTACACCTTTAGATAGACCTGGAAGGAGCAGGGAAGGGTTGGGATTTTTGCTCAGAGTTTAATGCAGTGTCCCCACTGGAAGGATTCCAGTCCAAGTTGTTGTCACAGGGACAGTAAGTAAAAAAAAATACAAATGTTAGGCTAAGTACACAGGTGCAATAATTATCTTTGGAAATGACCAATAATCATTAACAAAAAAAGTGCACAAAGACTGGCCAATGACGCTGATGAACGAGGATTATCGTTGGAAACGAACGACTAACGACCGTCCGACGGATAATCGTTTACAGAGGCCGATGAACGAGGAATGTCGCTGGAAACGAAAATGACCGTCCCGGCAGATCTGATTGGGCGACGATCGTTCGCTATCTATTGTGTGTACGGTCGTTCAATGATTGTGGATGGTTCTGCAGTACACTTTCTCCTTTACATGTCACTTCCTGCATCGTTCAAACGATCGTATCCAGCGTGTGTACATTATTGGTGGATTATAATTGAACGATCGTATGGTTACAGCATGTACAGTTCAAATATAATTGTGCATATTCACTGATCGGTTGTAATCGTTTGTTTTCTATTGGAAGTGTGTACCTTTAGACATGTTGGCTTAATTATGGGGCAATAAAATAACCAAAAGGCATTTTGCTTAAAAAATATGCATGTTTACTCATTTGTACATAAAAAAACAAAACAAATGCTAAATGTATTTGAGTAAAAAAAGAAGAAAAAGTGTGGAATACTATTTGCATTAGCAGGAAGCAGGAACAGCTGGAGGACTGTATGTAAACAATGGAAGATGCTTTACCTTCCCCCACTGTATCCCTTCCATTATCAATACTCTAAGGGTCTGTACACACATCAGATGATGATCGCTCGGGACGAAGGGTCGTGCTCATGTTAGGCGAGAATCTGACTTGTGTACAGCGATCATTCATCAATACGACACAGCGGATCCATGAATATCAGGAACAACTGATATGAGGAAGGCACAGTGGGGTGCAGCTCACTCATCCCCCGCCCTCCATAGAATGATGATGTGTATACAGAGCTTGTTTATTCATCTGTCAATGGAAACTATCATAAAAGATCATTTCCAGCAATAAAAATCTAACACGTGTCACTGTCTGTCATTTGCAACCCCTATTTTATGTACAGTGCTGCGTAATATGTTGGCGCTATACAAATCCTGTTTAATAATATTACCCTGTACATAGCTTTAGCCAGGGACAAAGCAACAGCAGCAGCTTTATGCTTTGCAAGAGGTGATTTCATTACACTCCTAAATTCCAGACTACAGCTTACTGCAAGATTTGCAACAAATGGCAGCAATGGTAACTCACTACACGGTGTATGATAGTGCAGCACTGCTGTCAGACCGACATATCTCATTGACATATTGTCATGGCAAACTATATGCATACCTGCCAAGAGTTCATTGAAATCAAAATGCAAAACTTTTTTCAGTTTTGAATAGAATTCCAAGAGGTCTCTGTCAGGGTCTGTAATGTAATGTGGACGGTCCAGGTTCCAAATAAGTCAAATAATTACTATAGTGGGTAGAGTGCTATGTCCCGGAGGATCCCCTGGGGTGCTAAGAAAAGTCCTGTTGTGTGGATTATCAACATCTAGGCCAATATATGAGGCTGGAATTCTAGTGCTGCAAGGACAGAGTGCTAACTACTAAGCCCCCGACCCCTAAAACACACTGGATGGTAACCCCTGAAAAACCCCTTTTCCTGTAGCAATACTATGAACGGATAACACTATGTATAAAATGCAATGACAGTGGGTCACTGCTCATGAGTTTTGTGCATGCTAATGCAAGCAATGTGATGTACAGAAGATCGGACAGTGTAACCAGTAGGACCAGCGCCAGCTAAAGCCAAAAAAGTTTTAGTAAGTAATGTCACACTCAGGAATACCGCTAGGGGGGTTAAACTCCTATTCGGGGGATTTACTTTCACTTCCTGTCCTGAAAACAAAAAAGGAAGTAGCAAGAAATCTCTAGAAGGATATTTGATGATTTCTCTGACCTAACTGAAATGTAAGAGTAAATCTGTGCAATCGGCTATGCACACCACGGCCCATACGATTTATAATAATTGAACCATAATATGTAGCCGGCAAAGTTTCATGCAGTTCCCTCTTGAATTTAGGAGTGCCGAGAGGTCCGTGACTGGCGGGGAAAAAAGTCATGTGACTTTGACAGGTCATTTTCCCATTGCTGTCAGGATCATGAAGTCAGTGGAGCTCGAAGTACAATTGTGATGATAATAATAATAACAACAATAATAATAATAAAGCACAACTCTGTGTGTAATAAATGTGCAGAACACAGAGATCAGACAGTTTTTTTTTCTTAAAGCACCTTGATCACTTTTTGCAATAATAGTGCCTGCAACTACAATGAAAGCAAATGGGCCACATATGCCAATTCCACATATGGCAATCCCTTACTCCATTCAGGTGTATGGAGTCCCTGATCACCAGCGATCGCGATAATACTGTACGACATTTTGCTATTTTTTGATTTCTGATTGAAGCAAAATCTATTAATATTTTTATAATTCTGGCGTTATAAAAGTAGCGAGCAAGAATTAAAAAACAGAGAATAAAAAAACAGCAGTCTGAATCTCAGTTTGCGGCTCTTTGTAAATAAGTCCCAATATATTGAATCTATTGGGAATGCGAAGATCACAATTCAGAAATCATTTTTTTTATCTAAGTGTTTACTAAACCCCAACACACCTCTCATTGGGTCGTTGCATGTGTTATAATAGACCTGGTTCATATCCATGTGACCGCTATAACCTGTGTATCGTACCGTGCTTGGCGCAGACGCTGGTAAGGCAGCCTATTCATTAGCACTGCCAGCGGTTCTGCAATTTATGGACCCACAATGCATTGAAGCTTGCAATTGTAAAGAAAAGGAAGTGCATGTATTATGTGTACTGTGATGTATGGTACATGCGCCCTACAATGCACCGTACACTCCATACAATGCATGGTACTGGCAACACAACGCAAGATATTTGCCCCGCAAAGCACGGTAGGTGCTATACAATGCATTGTGGTGAATCGTATATAAAAGGACATGAATGTACTTTGTTTACCTTTACAATTTAAGGTACATATGCCACACAATGCAACGTACACTCTATACAATGCACAGTATATGCCACACAATGCAATGTGCACACCATACAATGCACGGCACACACCATACAGTGCAACGTACACTCCATACAATGCACAGTATATGCCACACAATGGAATGTGCACACCATACAACACACAGTATGCATCGCACAATCCAACGTACACTCCATACAATGCACGGCACACACCATACAATGCAACGTACACTCCATGCGTTGCACCATGCAATGTACACTCCATACAATCCACAGTATGCGTCACACCATGCAATGTACACTACACACCATATAATGCAATGTACAATATGCACAACGTACAGTACACGCCATACAATGCACAATATGGGTCGCACCATGCAATGTACACTTCATACAATGCACAGTATGCGTCGCACCATGCAATGTAAACCCCATACAATGCACAGTATGCGTCGCACCATGCAATGTACACTCCATACAATGCAAAGTATGCATCGCACCATGCAATGTACTCTACAAACCATATAATGCAATGTACAATATGCACAACGTACAGTACACACTATACAATGCGTTGTAGTGCAAACATAAAGTGAGGTGCATGTTCCTTGTTTACCTTTGCACTGCAACTGCAAGGTACAGGCATCCCACAATGCATTGTGGTACAAGCGTATATAAAGGGGTAATTCACTTTGTTTACCTTTGCACCGTGATGTACATGCCATATAACGCATGATACACGCTATACAATGCGTTGCAGTGCAAATGTATATAAATTGAGGTGCATGTCCTTTGTTTACCTTTGCGCCGTGATGCGTAGTAAATGCCATACAATGCATTGCGGAGCAATAAATTGCAGAAACACCCACAGGGTGCACTGGGGTCCCATTCAAAAAAATGGCGTCACAGCTCACCAACATTCATCACATTACCACGCCATATAGAGTACAGATTTGAACCTGGATGTCAAAATAATACCCGCATTCCATGCATTTCTGCAATACACCATTTCCCACTTTCCAACCTGTGGATATCCACAAATATGGCGGCTCCCTCCCCTCCGCCATGACAACACAACTTCAAATTCCTCACTTTATAAGTGTATCCCCCTAAAAGTAAGATATTTTGGTAACGTTAATTAAAAATGGGGACGAATCCAGGGACAAATCCTGAAAGAATGGACGAATGGGGCTACGAAAACACAGAGGCCTCATTATCAAAGATGAAGCCTGAGATGGAGTGTTGCCCATGGCAACCAAATCATTTTTTGAAAAAAAAAAAAAAGAAGTAAAAACACCATGAAAGTTAAATAAAGGGCAAGAGGTCGACTCGTAGGATGGTTCTAGGGATGGAGACATAAATAAAACAACCCAAGGAGCAAGAAGGGTATGTTAGAGGGGCATAGAGGGAGGGCAACAACAATAAAGTGGAGGGGTGTATAATTGGGCCCATTGTAGGGGTCATGTGTGACCTATGAACTCAACCATAGCCCCTGCACTCCCTATAGAGTCCCTACACCCCTCCCCCCCTCTACAAGGATTAGGCACTGCACTCACTGCTGCACTCCGGGTCTGCACATCGCTTGGCCTCTGCGAATGTTCGTTGCTGGGCTGCATTGCTGTGTTGCAATAATAGGAGCAGCAGATAGATGGGCGCTCTGGCTGCAGCCATGTCAGTAGCAGGGTGTCCTGTACATGGACCGGAGAGAGCATGAGCAGAGAGAGGCAGACACGTCAGCAGGAGACAGCACAGCAAGGAGAAGGAGGAGAATGGAGGAGGGAGGCTGGCCTGGGAGGACTTGAATAGATGGAGGAGGCTGGGCTGGGAAGGCTGGAATAGATGGAGGAGGCTGGAATGTTCCTGCATGGAGGAATCCCATGCTGAGAACTACAACCTGGGGGACTACAAGTTCCAGCAGCACCAGGGCTAGCAGCAGCTGCAGAGTGCAAGAGGCTACAAGCTGGGGATAGCAGCATAGCATTGCATTTAATGATTTTTTTGTATCAGCACTTGGCTAGTAAGTGTGCCATGTGTAATGTAAATATTAATACATTATTACAAATAATAATACAAATGCACACCCACCACAAGGAGATCCTTAATTCTGCTTTAAAAGTCACTTAAAATATCAAAAGTCTGGACAGCTGGAAATATTTCAAAACTGGGTGAAAAGATTATTGTTATATATTATTTATACATAAAACTACTTGCATTGCTAAAGAAAGTTTATAGACTGCGCCAACCACAACATGGCTGACAGCCAGTATATAGTTGGTGCGGTGTTTTGCCAAACACAAGATGGCTGCTTTATTTCGGCAACCTTTAGATAAAAGTGCGGATACCGCGTGTTTTGCCAACCACAAGATGGCCGCCAAACATTCTACGCTAACTGTATCCTAGTTCTACCAATCACAAGATGGCCAAAGCGGTACTTGAATGGATGGTCCCGCCCTTTTTGCCAATCACAAGATGGTTGTCTCCTTGTAGACCGGAAACAGCATGCTTTTTCCATGTTTTGGCCATCGTTCTGAGATCTCATAATCTTCAACATGGGTAAGTTGTTTTCTGGGCATGGGGCATTCACGATGGAAGCATTCCTAAATCAGATCGCTGCCCATGATTGCAGGAACAGTGCTTCATTATTCTGTGCATTCCTGGGCCCTCTACACCATGAAATCCCCCTTATCTAGATGGGGAACTTCCTACAGACATTAAAACCTAACTCCAGACGATTTCCTATTTAGTTTTGGATGTAGTAGAGATCGATCACATGTCCATTAAGACCTTTACTGTGTCTGTGACCCCTATAGAGACTTCATGTGACACCATCACAAGAAATAGGGGATATGGAGTCACCAAAACAGAAAGGCTCAGACAGCAATCAAAACATTCTAACTCTTCCCTGTAATGTGTTTGTGTCCTCATTGGATACATTTTCTTTATTTTCCTGTCCTGGCATGGGGGTTTGTTAGGGGAATGCAGATATTACAGTGACCGGAACCCATCCTCCTAAAAACATCTGAAACATTTTTGCAGAACATGGGTTTAAATGTCCTATAAGTGCATACATGTGACACATTTGGATTGTATTCAGCCAGAGACAAGATTTCACTGGCTACATTCTGGTTAAATGTGTGATTCAAGGGAACCTTTCATAATGGGCACAGAATTAAGACCTTGGTGGGGTCTCTTCATAGTGGACAGACCCAGAAACCTGACATAGGGATGGAAGGTGCCCTCATAATGGGCACAGTAGGTGTACCGACCCAGGTACTCGGCACAGGTATACTGGAAACTGCTCATAATGGGCACAGCCGGTGTGCAGGGATGGTGGAAGTCTATCATAATTGGTACAGACCCCAGAACTCAGCGTATGAATAGTGGGATCTCTTCAAAGTTGGTAGAACCAGGAACTTTAGCACAGGGATGGCAGGAGCCCCTCATATTGTGCATAAAGGTATACAGACCAAGGTATTCAGCACAGGGATACTGGAAACTGCCTATAATGGCCACAGCCAGTGTGCAGGACCAGGAGTTTAGTGCGGGATGGTGGGAGTCTATCATATTGCGTACAGACCCAAGTACTCTGCATAGGAATAGTGGTATCTCTTCATAGTGGGCAGACCCAGATACCTGGCAAAGGGATGGTAGGAGCCCTCATAATGGGCACAATAGGTATACAGCACAGGGATGCTGGAAACTGCTCTTAATTGGTACAGCAGGGGTGCAGGACCAGGACTTCAGCTTAGGAATAGTGGAATCTCTTCCAAGTGGCAGATCCAGGAACTCAGCACAGGATGGCAGGAGTGACCCATAATGGGCACCATAGGTATACAGACCAAGGTATTCAGCACAGGGATGCTGGGAACTGCTCATAATGGGCACAGCTGGTGTGCAGGACCAGGAATTCAATGCAGGGATGGTGGTAGTCTATAACAATCATAATGGGTACAGACCCAAGAACTTGGCATAGGAATAGTGGCCCATAGTGAACAGACCCAGGAACCTGGCAAGGGGATGGCAGGAGCCCTCATATGTATGCACAATATGCAAACAGACATATGTATTCAGCACAGGGATTCTGGGAACTGCTTATAATGAGCACAGCCGGTGTGCAGAGATTGACCAGGATAGTCCCTGGGGTTTGCTGTATTCCATGTTTGTATAAACACATAGATTTTTGCAGCTCTGTATTCATTCGTACATATTGGGGGAGGGAAGGGCAGGACTGAATTCCAAGTTGTACTTCATGCAAACATGTAGGGAAACATGGAAGAGAGAGCAGAGGGACAGGCTCACAAAATTTCTTCTCCAACTTTCTATGCAGCAGACGGAACACGCTGCAATCCATCACTGTAAATGGTTTCACCCTTCTGGCAGTGATGTGAAAATTCCGGATTTGGATGGACAAATCTTCTGACCAGTTGAATAAGCGCCTATATGAGTATTGGTACAATACAATATGAGTACAATATCTGTTGGGCCGGTGTTCGGCTTTAACGCTTCAGTATCTAGCAAGAACAGAAATATCTATGAGACTTCAAATTCCCAGCTGCTAATTAGCAATCAGGCTAAATCAGGACAGTATTATAAATATGTATTCATTTGTTTTCAGATATGGAAACAGACCGCGACCATTCAGATGAAACAAATGAGGTGCCAGATGAAGATGAAGAGTTCGGGTTGTATCTTCCAATGAGGCTGACAAGTAATAAAGGTGAATAAATCCATTCATGGTGTACTTAGGTTAGATCATTGTACGTGATAAAGGTATTCAGTGGGAAAGGAAATCCTCTCAAGAAGGAAAAATAAGAAGGCAGCACAGCACGGTGGCTCAGTGGTTAGGGCTCTGGCCTTTGCAGAGCTGGGTCCTAGGTTTGAATCTTGGCCAGGACACTCAGGAGTTTGCAGGTTCTCCCCCTGTTTGTGTGGGTTTCCTCGGGGTGCTCTAGTTTCCTCCCACATTCCAAAAACATGCAGTTAAGTTAATTGGCTTTCACCCAAAATTGACCTTAGACTGTGATAATGATATATAACTATGGTAGGGGCATTAGATTGTGAGCTCCTTGGAGTGACAGCTAGTGACATGACTATGGACTTATGTCGGTGCTAAATAAATACTGTGTAATAATATTATTAAAGTAATATTAATAAACCCTTTCAAGTAATGTAGAGAGATGGTCGGAGTGGCTATCGGAGTCCAGCCTAGCAGGGCAGTCTATTTCTTTTGTGAAACAGTGACCAAGCAGCTGCCAGGGTTCAGCATTATATTCAGAAGTCTCCTAATATTATATCTTAATGATATTAAAAGGGGTTAAAAGGACAAATTCAATGTAATCCACTGATTTTTCCAGAACAACTCACCCATGGTGTGGGGCAGTTGTGTTTCTTTATTGGGCCTTGCAGGTATATATTGGTGATCAGATTTCACACTGACCATTTGCTTTATATTTTTAGTTGAGATTAAAGTGAATTATACATTTATTTTGCTAACTTTGCCATTTTTGCTTTTTGCTTTCTATTTATCCATGCAGATGTATCTACCAGAAACATAGGCTTTACTAAATCAACCCAAACGTGTTTTCAGATCATCCACGAGGCTCTGTATAGGAACCAGTGGCAGAGGGCCGCCAGTTTCTTCACTACCTATTTGCAGACTCTGGAGAGCCAAAGTACAAAAGACTTAAGGAGAGCTCCAGAGGTGAGTCTGGGCATACAGTGCCTTCAAAAATCTTGCTTAGACTATGTACACACGTCCAATGGTTCTCGTCCGATAATCGTCTCAGAAGATCCTATCCAACAACAATTATTGCACGTGTGTACCCAGCCTTACTTATTACTAAATCACAGCATGATGTAGTGAGCCACAGCAAATCTTATCACTGAAGAGTTTGCAGGTTCTCCCCGTGTTTGCATCAGTTTCCTCCCGCATCCCAAAAACATGAAGTTAGGTTAATTGACTTTCCCCCAAAATTGGCCTTAGACTGTGGTAATGACATATAACTACTGTAGGGACATTGTGAGCTATCTTTGAGGGACAGCTAGTGACATGACAATGGAATTTGTAAGGTGCTATCGGTGCTATATAAATACTGTGTAATAATATACTCGCCTGTCTCTGTTCTTCCTGAATGTAATCTTTGGCCATCTTGTTTGGTCAGGAGGACATAACTCCTGTGCAGGTCCATTTATTCTTGGCATGTGCAGGGGGTATCCTGACAACAACAAAAGCTTAAAGTTATTTTGACAGTTCCGCAGAGCACTGTAGGAAGAACACGTTCACCAATAGGCTTCCTTAGGAAAATTCTATTAGAGACTTTTAATAAATGGATGATCACTTGATCCTATTTGAAAGAGTGGTGTGTGGGAGACAAAGAAGTGCTTTCTAAGTTTTCTCACTTGCACTATCAAGTGGGAAGTCCAGAAGGTATTCCAGATACTTTGGTGATTTCTTATTGTTCTTGGTGGAATAAAAGCTTATTATCCTTCTATTTCTCTGCCTTCCTAAAGTGCAGGCACTTCTCTCCTGCATATGCAGGCAGCAAGCTAATTTTGGGAAAAAAATAAATGACCTGTATCAATAATATGCACTTGGAAACAATTCTAATGTTACAACATTTTGAGAAAAAGAATAACCCAATTCTCCATATTTTGATTGCATGTTAGGGAACACCTTGTTATTTTTGGTGTTTGCCGCCAATTAAGAATAAAGCCCCTTACAGATGTCCGATTGTCTCCTTTGTGATCATTTCCAGTGACAGATTAACAAACAAGTGCTCCACACACAGTGCTGTTCTGTTCTTTAGACAAGGATCGGGAGAGGAGGAGCAAGCAGCACCCTAATGTGCTCTCCTTCGTTGAAACACAGCAGTCATTCCTGATCAGGGGATTGCTGAATGATGTCAGGGCACTGCTGTACACATGTCAGAATTTCACCCTGGATAAGAACGACCATTCCTCCCATGCCATAATTATCTAACAGCTATACAAAGCTTTAGTGCAGGTTGGCTATTTGTGACTAGCTTGGACAAATGGAGAGCAAATAAAGTATTTTGTGTCTGTAGTCAGCAGCAAAATGAGTCTGCTTTAGAGAGGTCCTTGTTAGGTTTCGGAACACCTATAGTAAATACCTCATACAATGATGGGGGGAGGCTGTCCAGAGCTCCCTGCAGTGTTTGGTGCATATAAGCAAAGCACAGTTTTGTAGATCATTCCTTGGAGCCTTTTGGTACCATGGGCCATATTTAAATTCATTAAGTGCAAGAAATTCAAGTTCTTCTCCTTTGCCTCTAAATATTGTCATCAAAGGTACCGCCAGGGTACAATCCCTTCAATTTAGGATGCAGGGCACCTGAGATTTTTGCAAAACTGAAGCTGCTTTTCCTTTTTGAAACATTTCTCTTTGTTCTGCAGATTTTATGGCAGCTTGGAAGTGAAATCCTATTGAACCACCCGAAGAGCATGCCTGAAGACATCAATGTGTTTAGTGAAACCATTAAGAACGTTGGCGTAAAGTATTATATTCCGGTAAGGGCAAAAATCTGTGTTGAACCTAACTGCATGTTTTTGGAATGTGGGAGGAAACCGGAGTACCCAGAGGAAATCCATGCAAACACAGTGGGAACCTGCAAACTTCATGCAGATAGTGTCCTGCCCGAGATTCAAACCTGGCACCTAGTACTTCAAAAGGCCAGAATGCTAACCACTGAGCCGCCATGCTGCCTTTACTGCAAACACCTGATCTCAATCGGTAGGGGTGTTCATATATTTAATCTACTAGAAGGTGTGGTGGTGGAGTGCCAACATACTTTTGGCCATATGGCATATCATGGTTACAGGTATTGCGTGCCAGATCCACAATTTTATACTTAGAATCAGTTGTCCCAATGCCAATGTAATTGTATTGTGACACCCTAATGACTCAGGTTACAGTCTTGTGACTCCCTTGTCAGCGGCACTTTTTCCATTCCTCCAGCTACGTGTAAGTACAGTAGAGCCATTCTTTGGTTTGATTCCCACAGGTTGAATTATCAAATTGTTTCTTATATGTGTAAAGCCCTGTACAGACGTCAGATATCTGTTTCTTGAAATGAACTTATCCAGTGACAGGAGAATGAACGAGTTCTGCACACATTGTGTGTCATTTTGTTGGTGGTAGCGAACAAGCGAGTGCCACTCTTCTGTGCTCTTTGGTTTCCTATTTAGGAAAGTAAGTGGTTTGTCTTGGTGCTAGATTTTGCCCAAGACGAATAAGATCATTCTCCTCAGTAGTCAGACATCTGGCATGTGTACTTACCTTAACACAGGGGTGTCAAACTCAAATACACAGAGTGCCAAAATAAAAACTTAGACAAAGTCCCGGCCAACTTTGAAATTTATTGAAAAAATTTAGGACATTTTTCCTTTTGCTTCACATTCAATCTGCAACAAGATTATAATAGAAAGGCATTTCTTTATCTTTTTATACTTAAGATCTTTTTTTTATTTTATTTAGGAAAAAAACATATGTCTCTTTCTCTATTTGTAGCCTTCTGAGTTAAATTTCAGTCATAACCTTTTTGCACAGGCTAACAATAATAATTTTCTTTTATGAATATCCAAGTAGCAAGAAAAAGTACTGTTCATTAAAATAGCACCGCTACTAAAATACCCGGCATTACTTGCGTCTATAAAACAGTCCAATGCGGGGCCACGCATAGGCAGAGAGGCCGCTATAGACGTGAGTGATGCCGGGAATTGTAGTAGCGGTGCTATTTCAATGCAGTGGTGGGCCAGCTGCAATTCATATTTAGGATTCCTTTAAGGGACAAAAAAAGGACGTTGGGGGCCAATTTTGCCCCCGGGGCAGAGTTTGACACCCCTGCCTTAAGACTTTTACTGTCACATTTTTCTGTAGTAGGGTTTGCCATTACCGCTTTCACATGACAGTATCAATGGCACCCTCTTGTAGCTGGAATCCCAAGTTATGTATTATTATTATACAGGATTTATACAGCGCCAACATATTACACAGCACTGTACATTAAATAGGGGTTGCAAATGACAGACAGATACAGACAGTGACACAGGAGGAGGAGAGGACCCTGCCCAGAAGAGCTTACAATCTAGGAGGTGGGGGAAGTAGCACACAATAGGAGGGGGGATATGGAATGGTGGGAAGTAGTGAGGGTTTAAGAGACAGAAGAAAACGGTTAGGTGAGTTGCAAAAGATCGGTTTTGAGGTAAATGAGCAGAAACTAGGGGCAAGCCGAATAGGATGGGGAAAACTATTTCAGAGAGTCGGGGCAGCTCTAGAAAAGTCTTGGAGCCGTGCATGTGATGAGGTTATGAGTGAGGAAGTCATTAGTAGGTTAATGGAGAGAAGAGAGCAGCTAGGGGAGTATTTTTCTATCAGGTTATGACCAAGATGACCAAGGAGCGGCGTTCGATTCCTCGCCGGTGAATGCTTTTATTGTTGCTGGCTTTGTATGTTTTGCACTGAATGGCTAATAGAATTGTTCTGTAAAAGACTGGTGCTTCAGCTTTTTTCTGTCTTTTCAGCGATGATTATATTTGTCCAGGATACACAATATCCAGATCCTGCAACTCCTGGCACCAGAATTACTCCCACACCCATTGTCTCCTTCATGCATGCTGCTGGCACTGTTCGGTGATTTAGTTATGCTGTGATTTCAGTCAATCCCAAATGACACAAAGAACAATGCCAGGAGGATGTTCTCACACTCTCTGCAATCATTTCACTTTAAAATAAAAAAAGGAAAAAGTTATTGTTTAAGGGGCTTTTAAACTGTCATTGGAAACATTTTCCAACACATGGGCACATTAATCTTCTAAATTTAATACCTAAGTTACTAAGCAGTGGCCTTCTTATGGGAGCTCAGTATTTGGAAATCTTTATAGAGCTGCCCAGATCACTTAAAACTGGAAGGGATTAATGAATAGGATGACACAGTGGCTCAGAGAAGTTAATTGGCTTTACCCCCCAAAAATTGACCTTACACTGTATTAATGAGATGTGACTATGATAGGGACATTAGATTGTGAGCTCCTTTGAGGGACAGCTAGTGACATGACTATGGGCTTTGTACAGTGCTGTGTAATATGTTGGAGCTATATAAATTCTAGTCTTCATTCCCCCTAGGTTTATATGGCTCTTCTTTTTCTTTTTATCTCTTTGGTCTCCCATCTTTCTTTCTTCGCTGCTCTCTTCTATTCTCACCTTTCTCTCTTTGAGAAAGAGTTCTTCTTTCTCTCTTTGATTTCAATTTATTACATTTTTACTTCTCCAGGTTCCACTCTACAGTAAGTTCCTGTTCCTGTGAGGATAAAAGGCCTGATTTATTAACGCTCTCCCAGGCTGGAGTGGATACCCTTTCATCAGTGTAGCTAGCTGGCCCAGCCAACCTGGAATGGATTTTTTTTGCAAATGTTTTGAATAGTGGACCAGATAGATCCTTTCCAGGTTTGGTGGATCACCCAGCTTCACTGATCAAAGTGTATCCTCTCATAAATGTATCCTCTTTCAAACATCAGGGTTGTATTGATTTTGCATTTAACATTTAAGCTATATTGTATATGTTTGTATAATTGCAAAAATTGTAAGTTTTACAAATGTCAATCCCTGAATACGCTGTGGCATTTGTTTCAGATAAGCCTGGAGCAGGTGTATTTCCTTCTTTGCAACGGTCAGTCTGCGGAAGCGTACAGAATGCTGACCACCATCGAGAGCTGGAGATTCGGCATGATTTCCATCTCGCAACATGAACTCCTAAAGCTGGTACAAGCGTACAGAGGTATAATAGACTGCTGGTCGTGGCTGGACAAGAAGTCTTCATTGGATCACACTGGTAATCTGTCATTCTCTTCTTGTCTGTATCCTACCCTGTACACAAACACATTGGTGTGCTTGCTGTAGATTTGTTGCATACTGGGTATGGGGTTATTGACAAGAATATTCTAAATAAATGAAAAAATGGTCTCCTACTGCTCCCTGTCCAGTCACATACTTGTACTCCTTAACAGTAAGTTTTTTTTTTTATCCATTTTACTTGCTTGTGTGGCAAATTTTTTGTGAATCGTAGGTAAAATAGTTATAAAAAATACCTATAATGGTTATATTTATTTTACTTGTTTATGTTTATAGCAGTTTGCTTGCATTTTAGCTTGACATGTTGGTTACAGGTGAAGGCTAAACAATGTTCTTGTTTTTTGCCAATGCCATGGCACAGATATATGTATGTACTCTTTGATTGGGCAGCCAAGAGGCAAATGACATTGATTATAGATAAAATATAAAATTATGCACTTGGGAGCTAACAACATGCATGCTTCATACTGTCTAGGGGGGAAACATTTGGGGGAGTCAGAAATGGAAAAGGATCTGGGGCTTCTGATAGATCATAGACCTAATAACAGCATGCAATGCCAAGCTGCAATATCTAAAGCTAGCAAAGTACTTTCTTGTAATAAAAGAGGAATAGACTGCAGAGATGGAGACATAATCCTGCCCCTGTACAAAGCATTGGTCAGACCACATCTGGAATATGCCGTCCAGTTTTGGGCACCAGTTCACAAAAAGGACATTGTGGAATTGGAGAGAGTGCAGAGAAGGGCAACTAAACTAATAAAAGGAATGGAGGAGCTCAGCTATGGGGAGAGATTAGCTGAACTGAATCTATTCTCCCTTGAGAAGAGACGTATAAGGGGGATATGATCACCCTGTATAAATATATTAATGGTCCATATAGAGAACTCTCTTCCCAATTATTCACTTTGAGATCATTACAAAGGACAAGAGAGCGCTCTTTGCGTCTGGAGGAAAAAAAGTTTCAACTCCGGATAAGGAAGGGATTCTTCACTGTAAGGTCTGTGAAAATGTGGAATTGGCTCCCTCAGGAAGTAGTTTCAGCAACTACTATAGATTGCTTTAAGAAAAAGCTGGATGATCTAGAAGCACAGAATATAACTGGGGATTAAGGCTTTAATGTAAAATTAACAGAGACTGTTGATCCAGGGAACATCCGATTTGGCTCATGGAATCAGGAAGCATTTATTTCCCCTAGTGAAGCAAATTGTACCAGGGGTTTTTTCCTTCCTCTGGACCAACTATGTCCTACAGAGTTTTATATCTGGGATATGTTTATTTCCCTAGTGGTTGAACTTGATGGACTTATGTCTTATTTCAACCTAACGTACTATGTAACTATGTATGCAAATACATTTTTATTATTTAGTATATTATTTATTTTAGTTATTTATTACTTTTGTTTTTCCAGAAATGGATTTCGCTTCCCAGGCGTCCCTAAATAGGGATATGAGTGCATTCTTTAGGCAAGCCAGCATCACCTTTAAAGAAATCCTTAAGCATCCAGGAGTTTGGGATCCCTTCATACTCAACTATGTCAAAGTAAGTTTTCTAGTAAATATTGTAATGAAAGTAAGCATCTAATATTCTAACAATTTCCCAACCACGAACCAACTATAGCCCCCACCATTGCAATATTTTCTGCTGTGTTGGTTGCTATATGGGTTTGAAGCCATTCAGAAATGAACAGGCTGCCAAATGTGCAGATTAAAAAGGGTGCAACATTTGTGAAACTAAAATATATTATTACTATTTGAGTATCTGCCAGTCATAATTTTTGAGTTTAGTTTAGTTAACCCTCTTCATTGCCAGGGCCACAGACAGGATAGATTATTAAGTGGTCCTTAGACCAATGGTCAGGGCAAACAGAAGCAGAATTCAGAGCCAGACCCAGACAATCCGATTCCAGACAGGAAAATAGAGAAACGGACACATGGGGTAAGACACAAATGTTCAATGTAATCATGACAAAATATAGTAGAAAGCACTCCTAACAATATTCAGGAATAACCAAGGCTAGAAGGCTCAGGCAGTCAGAAACGTAGAGAAAAGTAGAAAGCAGGGTAAAGGTTCATTTCTTTATGGCTCCATTTCTTCTTCACTTGATAGTAATGAGTATATATCACATAAACAATCTGCAGTATTTATAAATCCGCTTTGATGTATGCCAGGGCTGCCAACACATACATAACTGGATTGGAGCAGCCAAGAATGATTCTACCTGTTAGTACATTTTGGCTTCTTTTCAGGATTGAAAGTTAATTTTCAGAGCAATATTCTATTTTTAAATCCACGCTGTAGCAGATCATGTGCCCGAAATATAAATACAGGTTTTCAAATAGCCAAATACAGATTTTTCAAATAAGATAACATTACTTATCTAGGTATAAAGACTGGAAGACTACCTTCCTCAATTTATAGGTTAAACTACCCCCCACTGTTTTCTAAAATAATGGGTCAACTTAAACAGTGGAGAAATCTTCCGATATCATGTATGGTTTCTTTTGGCAGATTGCTTTACTCTTTGCAAACTATCCCTTTAATGTTGAAACATAAAGATGTTGTATCTTTGAATAGCGGATTTTCTTGTTTTATTTGGGGTGTCGGAAGGGCTAGAATAACATTAAGCAAACTGTACTTGCCAGGATCTGCAGGAGGAATTATTTTTCCTAATATAAGACTATGTAATCTAGCTTGTATTACGAGACATGTGTCAAGTTGGGTTAAGGACACCCTCTATATATTCTAATACAAGGTTGGAAGCAGAAATGGTACAGCCGTGGGATCTGAGGGCTATTCTGCATTGTAAGATACCCTCTTTACCACAGAATCCTAAACAGAATATATTATTGAGGGACATTATATTAGCGTGGAGGAAGGTAAGAAGGGAAATGCCACTACCTACACATTTTTCTAAATATCTGCCTATAAGTGGTCATCCTCCATGGACTCAATGGACTTTTCAGTCTATTTTTCAGACATGGAAATAGAAGGGACTAATCTATTTTGGGGATCTTTTTGATTTAGAGGTTAGAAATATGATGACTTTAGGAAACCCTAGTCTTAAATTTCAATTTCCACCAGCAGCGGCGCATTCACTCTTATAGACAGGTTCAAGCTTACCTGAAGACTTTGAAAGACCATTACACTATGAGTCTTTATTGCTATTGTCACCATTGAATATTTCTTCAATCTATTCATTTTTATTACCTATATTCACTAAACCCCGTATACATCTAATGTTAAAATGTGGAAAAATGATTTTCAGGAAAGAGATATTATAGATAAAATAAAGGTGTACATACCAGTGAAGGGAAGTAAGATCAATGAGGTATGGAGAGAGACACAGTTTATGATCATGCATAGAGCATATAAAGCCTTTCGCCTGTCCCAATCAGCATCTCAACCTGGTCAATGGAATTATCAATGTCCAAAATGTGGGACTTCTCCATTTCCTCTGGAACATCGGTTGTGTATCATCTTTTTTGGCAACAGATGATACAATTTATAAAACAAGTTACGAATATACAACTACCTCTTTCTCCGTGTCTTTTAATATTTGGGTGTTGGGAGGAACCAAATTGGGTAGATATTCCTAAAAAGTAATGGATCAGTATCTGTTTGTTAGCAGCAAGGAGAACAATATTGACGCAATGGATACATCCCATCAATCCTTCCATTGAACAAGTGGCTACTTCAATGAAAATTGTTTTTTATAGAGAGATGTTGGAGACAACAAAGAGACGATGAGTTTGTTACACAATTTCTTGAGAAGTGGTTTTTGTTTATTAGTAAGATGTTTGAAGATGGAGAGAAAACGGCTATAATTGATCGTTTTATTTCTTCTTCATGGTATATTGCTAATGCCCCAGTTTAAACAAAAACTGAAGAATGATAGTTGTAAATGCTATAAAAAGGTCATTGAAAAAAACTTATAGGAGAATT
The DNA here is from genome assembly GCF_032062135.1 of Pyxicephalus adspersus. NCBI lineage: Eukaryota > Metazoa > Chordata > Amphibia > Anura > Pyxicephalidae > Pyxicephalus > Pyxicephalus adspersus. Next base: position 146,171,125 of record NC_092861.1, on the reverse strand, counting down.
TAGAAGGAAGAACTGATGTGATGATTGTCTCAATCTATGCATACAATACATACGTCTGTAGTTAACAGATTTTTGTAGTATGGTGCATTGAAATAATGTATTTTTTTGTTTTCTTTTAAGACTGAAGGGTTGATTAGATGTGAATGTGAGTGTTGTTTTTGTTGATATATGTGAAAAAATCTAATAAAGATATATTGGGGGGGAAAAAAATTCTACCTTTGCCAGGGACCTCACATACCCACTTTCCCTGAAAATAAGTGTCTTTTAAAATTTTTTGCTTCAAAAAAATGCACTAGGGTTTATTTTTAGGGGATATCCTATTTTTTCATAGCAACAACCGACATTTATTCTTGAATAAAAAAAAACAACATTTATTCAAATTTAGTCATGTCATCACATTCTAGAACATCATCATAACTCTCCAAACCCTGAAATCCAACATGAATTTCTTGTGATATTCAGCAACATAAATCAACATTTAATAAAAGACAGTCATGTCATCATCTTCTGGAACGTCATCATAACTCTCCAAACCCTGAATTCCATCTTAAATTTCTTGTGACTCCATTTCCTTTAGAACCATTGGCCCTAATTTCTCTGCAATGTCTAGCAATAGCGCTTTCCTTAATTGAGCTCCTCTTGTCCATGTATTTATATATATTTTAGCTTATTTTTGGGGTAGGGCTTATATTTCGAGCATCCTCAAAAATATGGAAAAATCATGCTAGGGCTTGTTTTCTAGGCAGGTCTTATTTTCGGGGAAACAGGGTATTGAGCATTTCGGCATGTAAAAAAACATTTAGGAACACAGTCATGCTAATATCTGGCTCCCTTTAATCAAATAATTCAGTAAGACTGCTATGTTTTTTTGTAATTGTTGGCTCATTTCACTTTATTTCAGCTCCTGGAATCCTCGGGGGATAAAGCAAAAGCTGAGAAGGTTTTGGTAAAATATGCTTACAACAAGAAGAACCCACCAAATCCCAATGCTCATGTGTACTTGTATGAGTTTAGGAAGAGGAGAGGGGATTCTGATGAAGAACTTATTAAAGTACTGAAAGTGAGTATAGATGTGTAATAAGTGTTGTACTGGAGCCTTGGCAATACTTTCTATGTTTTAGTTATCAAACACCCCATACTATAGTTACGTGTATCTCTTACTTTTTTTTGTAATCGGAGGCTTTATTAATGAAATAAGTGCCTGCCATAGATACCGGACAGCAGGGGAAGCTACTTGGTTGTTTGCTACAAGAGTGCTTACGGATAAGAACATAAGTACCCAATGCATACAACCCTACTGTGAACCTGCAATATGATTTCCCTTATTTATATAGTTCTTGTTACTGGGTGGGGAGGGAAAAGCCAATATTTACCTTTAAGTAAGAGATGCAGATCTTTAATGACATCACTGAGCGCACAGGTGTGCACTGCTAATCCGCACAGGTGAGTCAGAGTGGTAATACTGTGCATGACTGTGGCCTTCATTGACTTATTGGATCCTTTTCCTGAAACAGTTCTTTCAGCTGCTATGAGTAAAATACTACTACATGAACAAATTTACAGTAGTTTACTATTACCTCATCTTCTTTCACCCCCTATTACCTCACCCCCCTTCAATTCTTGACAACTAGTATCTTGCATTGTGCATAGTTGCTGTCTGTTATCCTGAACTGTCACTAACGATAGTACCTACTAACATACAGGCACCAGAATGGCTTCCAATCATACTTATCACATGCAGGTTGGAGGTTAATTCACAAAAAATATATTTTCAATCTGCAGTTGCCACTTCAGCCTGAAAATGGCGGCATGCTTCTTTTTAATATTGTATTTATCGGCTAAAAGCAAAAGGTTGATGTAAAGCAAACCAATGCTAAAGATCAAACTGGCCATCTGTAGCATCAGTTAATGGAAGTTAAGTTATCTGGCTTACAGAGGTGCTCCTATATTTGGCCTGTAAATTTTGATGAACTTTGTGAAAGGTAGAGACGCATTGTACTTAACTATCTTTATTTTATGTATCTTTAGGCTTTACGCATGCTGGTCCCATCGCATAAGCTCATGCTGGAGTACATTAGTCTTCTAACAAAGTCAGGTAAGTTATATGCTGTGCTATCTATGATTGCCTGCATTCACGCTGTAATGTATGGACTAATCGCTCTGTAACAGAAATAAGCGTTTGTTGAACACATGCAGGCCAGGCAGTGCAGAAAAAGGCTACAACAAGATAGTACACACTTTGATGGCTGTGTAGATAAACACAATAGGTTTATGTAAAGCAAACCAATGCTAAAGATCACTCTGGTATTCTGTAACATTATAAACATAAACTGTTATCAGTCTTTAGCATACATGACAGAAAGCAGCATACAGGTGATCCCGCCAAAAGATACATTCTGGACTTAGGCTAAGAACAAAAATGTAACGTACTACAGCTTACATATCCTTAGACATGTTGGCTTTAATTAGTTTATCAGTTTTTCAGGCTGAAAACATTTTCTCCAAGTACAGAATATATCTGTTGATCCTGCCTAATATTCCAGGTCCTTGTAACTTTCTGTTGACAGAACTATAATCTCAAGCAATGTTATCGGCTTCCGTGAACTACAAAACACTCTCCCCTGGGTTATATAAAAGAAAGTCAGAGATGGTTGCAGATTAAGCCAAAAGAACAATCTAGAGCAGGGGTGGGCAAACGTTTTGGCTCATGGGCCACAATGAGTTTTAACAGAGAATTTGACAGCTGAGCCAGTGTCGGATGCATGGAGAGTGTATGAACTGATATAAATTACATGTAAAAGTAAAAAAATAAAACTTGCATTCAGTTTCAGTGTGAACAGTGTTGTTGGTCACTCATTTTTGCCAGTGGACAATTTTTTTACTAGTATTTGACAGGCCGGATTTAAAAGACCCATGGCACATAAGCGGTGCGGCACTGGTGGCTCACTGCCCATGCACAAGTAGAAGTCGGGGGCACCAAAAGGACCCCCTGCCCGTTATGATTCTTCTTTTATGGTTCATGTTTTTGTATGCCATGACTATAGGAACAGTTTGGTTCCATTGTGTTGGTGTTTTTCTCTTGTATTTTGTCTTTCGAATGTTATTTTATTTGTTTATTTTACACAAAAAAAAAAAGTCCCATGGGCTCCATATGGACAGCAGGTCTTGTCTGGGCACACACGTTACAATAAATTAAGTCAAAGGCTGATTTCAGCTCATTGCTGGAATGCATTAATAGCTTACTGATTTCACCTGTTACCTGGAAATATTCTGTACAATCTATGCAGCACACTATCAGCAGTAGTAGTGGTTATTCATTTATCTAGATGACTATCCTAGGGCAAATGGAAAATCTCCTGCAATGACCACCACAGTCTTTTCAGGAAACTACTCCATTTGATATATAAATAGCTCCTGGTGAATCCTAACTCTTCTAGTATAAGTACCATGTCTTATTATTAGCCTCCCAGGATTTCCTGCATGGCAGTGCTTTGTTAAAAAGGACCAGGATCAGCAATATGAGCAAAATAGGGATCAACTTCTCTGTATGGGGGTGTTGGTTAAATGCTGGGAACATGCTTACAGAAGGACAGAGCACAGGGATGAATTCATCAATTTTAGGAACTTTTATTCTAAAAGTCTTTGTGTAGTTTAGTAACTTTGCACCAGGTGGCCCTCGTTGTCCATAGATGTATTCTATGTAATGAGAGCGGTGCTGGACATCTGTATTGCTCAGTCTATCTTCAACACTGTTACAGATGTATTAAAAGGTTAGAAGTTAATATTAATCCTGAAGTCGGTGTCTCCATTCATAGAACTTAATCCTTTGATTTTTTTTATTTTATTTTTTTTTACGGCTGGCTTTTAATGATCACAATAGTGACCACCTTGATAGAGAAGCAGCGGTTTTCTTCTTCATGTCAGGTCTTTGCACTGCAGCTCGTCATGTACAGCTAGAACATTGTTCGCAGTCATAGTATTATCACCAAATCATCTGATGGTAATCGCACATTGCAGAGCTGTAAGGCTGAAAGAGCAGAAGTTCACACTATTATATTTTAGTTAGAATTTAAGACAAAAAAATCCTTCAGGGTACCTTTAACATTCCCAAGTGATCACTATAAAATCACAAGGCTCATCTAAAGGCAAACTTAAGTTGAACATGAACTTTTAGTTATCAATAGCTTTTTATCATTTCCTAAACTTTAGTTAGCACATTTACTTTGCCTTCTATATTATAATACATTCTTAAGGAGCCCCTGTTGCCAGACCGTTTCAATTAACAACATTCTTTCCCATCAAATTATATGTGCTTGTATTTTATGTATATTAGGTAGTTGTAAAACTCTTTGTAGTGTAAACTTCCTAAAGGGCTATGATGTGAGCAGCTGTCAGACCAAGAACTGGCACTCATTAACAAGGATAAGCAATCTTGAGGAGGTGGAGATCCAAGATTACAAGCCTTCATTTTCCTTTTTTGTATTGGAAAAAGATAACCTGAAACACCCTAATAAGAAGTATAGGTAGTAGAGCCCTGGGAAAGGGTATTGTTCCAGCTCCTTAGAGTTGCTGTGTGTAAGCATTAGAGGGAATCCAAGCTGCTGTTTACGAATGCAAGGGGCAGTGTCATGGGTAAAATGGCAGTATGCCAGTGGTAATGAAAACTGGGTACCTGTGCAATATAAAGTATGATCAGGGTAGGATGTGTGCTCTTCTGTGATTGTGAATTGCCTGCTGTGGGTTCTGCCAGCCATGGTGTTCAGGTTTAGGATGAAACCGTTACCTAAAGTACGGTAGGAAGCTGGCTGCCCATGTCCTGTCCGCACCTTGTCTTCTGACGTGGCTTTTCTTGCAGGTTGCATTCTCCAGGATTGGCTTTGCTCCAAGTTTCACCCCGCTCCCCTCCTTCTCCAAATACCCCTCCTTCTCCTGGTGTTCTTTTAACCTCACATTGGCCAAGATGGTTAAGGCTGGAAAGCAGGGGGTGCAGTGCCAACTTCTGATATAAATAGCAACATTTCAACCCTACTGTGTCTTACTATTGACAGATTGGGTAAAATTACATTCAGGATGCAGAGTTCCACTTTATCTGATCACATTTCTGAAGAATTTGTTGTCACATCTGTTTCTGTTTAAGCTTTGGGATAATTTGCTATATTCTTACAGAGTCAGACGAAGATCACCAACTAGCACTGCAAGTCCTCTTTGACCTTTTGGATTTCTCAGGCTGGAAAGACAATGTTGAAGCTTGGAACTGCTTAGTTAAAAAGCTGAAGAAAACCCTACAAAGGTGAGTAACGTCATCAAAATAGTTGTGTTCATTGGTGCTTTTTGGTGATATCTGAACATATTTATCCAAAAATAAAATCCTTTTGCTCCAGTTAGGTGATTATGTGTAGGGTGAGAGGAGCATCTTTCCAACAGTCTACAGCAGACGGGCGAAAACATTCCTCAGCCTCCCCTCATCTGACTGTACGTTGTTATTATCTGGAATATGGAAAGCTTTATAATGGGTGCTGATCTGTTAATGGGGGCTGATAGGGCCAAGGATCAGAGTTAGGGTTCCCATAAGAGGTTTAAGTTCACTTGCCTGCCTTATAATAAATAAAAGGTCATTCTAGGGTTTGAACAGGGCTGTATTACCACTGGTGATCCCATTGAATACATTTCCCCAGCAAGCACAAGAAAAAAAAAAATATTCACAGTCCACTTCTACTTTTAAAACAGACTTTTTATTAGGGTCTGTGTCCTAGCTGAAGAGATTTTGGTAGCTTTCTGTGTAGGTAACCACTCAAAGGGAGGAGAATAAAAACCCAGTTCTTTAAGACTGTTTTAGGGTTACACTGTAGCCCGAAGTAGTAAAATACCAATATATCTGTGGTCTATGGGAATACAAATTGCCCTATGTTGGTGGTGATTGGCAGATAAAAATGTTTGTATTTAAGTAGACCTATAGTTCTCCAATGAACAGTGTGCATGTGCTTTTCTGGGTTCTGAGTTCTTCTTCAGTGGGACATGTTGAACTTTTAAGACTACTTCCATACAGATCAAAGATCTTGATTTTTGGTGAGGAATAGGCTGTTCTCTTTTAGCATCCCTCTGCAGCCATTTTGTTTAAATATCATTTATTTTAGCTGATTAAAACTGGAAATTGCAGTCAGGAAAAATATTATCCAAGTATTTTCTTAAACAGTTTGTGTATAAATGAAGTAGTGAAGTAGTGACATCACCATTGTGCTGCACACAGCAAGTGCAAAGAACAGAATTGTAGATCCACCGACTACAGGTTGCCTGCAGAAAACTAAAGGAGACTGACACAAGACTAGCTACCCTGCACAATTATATTACAGAAAGCTCTTGCATTAGGGTGAAATTTCAGCTGTTTTACACTTAGTTACTGAGCAAGTGTGCAATTATTACACAAGACCCAATATACAAATAGGAATATTAATGGCTCTTGTACTAAACCTGGAATTACTCCCCTATCGCTGTTCCAGGACACTGCCATCTTGCTTCTTTTTTTACTTTCCAAAGACGATCTTCAGCCATCTTGATTGGTTGTGCTGGGTTGATGTACCGTAAGTCTTGCACAGTTTGTTTATTCCCAGCACGTGCAAGGGAAGCCGGGATGTGCACAGATTTTTTGAACACTTCAGCACAGAGGGGCAGTGATCGGGCAGGTTGAAGCATTTATTGCAGAAAGGACGTTGCCTGTCCCTTTTCCAGTAATTACCTCCCTGAGCTCCAAGTGGGACTTCCACTTTAGGGCAATATTAGTTAGGCTCAGAGTAAAGATTTAAACCAGTAGTTTATTTGGCCTTTAATACATTTATAAAGATCTATTTTTCATTCACTTAGTGCTTAAACATAATAAAGTGCACACAGAATTTGATCCATCTTCCAGCTGCTAATGCTGTTTAGTGGCATGATATAAGGTAGAAATGAAATGCTCTTTTTGTATGTGTTAGACAGAAGCAATTTGTTTTTATATGGAATCCAATGCTCTTCTGGACGGAGACCTGCAGAAATGATCTGCCAAATCTGGCCATGCTTTACATTTTTTCAGCATTGTCTTTTTTTTTATAAAATTGACCAGCTTTGTAAAGGAGGTAAAGCATGCAAACCCTAATTCCAGGTAATGTCCACACCACCTTATAAGAAGTGTCCATCTTCATCCTTTTTCAGTGGGCAGTTCATTTAGGTTCTGTGTCCATTTTTATTTTTAATTTGCGGAGGATGTTGCCTAAAAATCCGATAACCCTACCAGATGTGCCAGGTCATTTGTGCAGGTCTCCAGCCAGAAAAGCACTGAATTCTATGAAAAGTAATTTATTTATTTTTTTGTGTAACACATGACAATAGAGCATTTTATTTCTGTCTTATATCTTACAGCTTTAACAGCTGGCATATGAACTGCTGCAGGTTCTTTATTATGTTTTAAGCTGAACTCCAATCTTCTGTTAAGTTTTGCACAGTTGTACAGACTCTTCTCCTGGATTGAAAAAGCTTGCTTTGACTTCACTGCACAATGTGAGCGTTTCACTATGAACATTAGAAGCTGCAGCTGAGTTAGCCAGGGATAGTCCAGCTGGGGAGGAAAGGGCCAGATGATGCTTAAATGATGCTTTATCTAACTTGCGGCCCCATTGAGAGATTAGGGGGGTCCCCTCGCTTCCTCTCTCAGTAAAAGAGAGAAGTCCCCTCATTTCCCATCCCAGGGACTATGCTCCCACAGGTGGTGTTCGGTCTATGAGAACCTGGATGTGCAAAGGATGACTGAGCATTGTTCAGCTCGGATGAGAAGCATTGGGCCACAGAAGCATATAAGCAATAAGGAAAATGTGAGTATTGCCATGAAAGCTGTTATTTTTCAACTGGCATTAAAAAAAGAAAAATAAATCTGTTTCTCTAAATAAGATACCTACTGGACTGATGTAAGATTTTTCTCCTTCAGTGGTCAGTCATCGTGGATATCCGAGGTGTGGAATTCCAGGAGTAACTGGTGGCCGTCCTATCACTTTACCCAATTCCAAATGGCGAAGAATTGGAGGAAGTCTGTGAAACTTGCCATAAAGAAGGCTTCTGTTGCTGCCCTGTTACTGGGACAAGGTGTGTGATTGCTGATATATTGCTTTCAATTATTTGTCACATGGTGAGCTTTTTTTTGTACTTTTATTTATTTTTTCTTCATGAAGTTTTACTGCTATCACAAGAGGACCCCCACAATCTGCAAATGAGTCCCAGGAATGGGATGTGGGTTTATTGACCCAAGAGGGGACATATAGTAGACTGGTCGGCTTTACAATCACCCAAATAACTTTTACCTTACAGCAAGAAATTGGTAGTGCAGTTTGAGCTCAACTAACACCTAGTATTAAATTATAGATGTAAGTTCTGTTGCTCTGCCGTACCACGTCCCAGAGACAATCCGCAAACCACAGACTAACACTTAACTCAATTGCCAGGCTCCTCATTATTTTTTATTTTAACCTATAGACTTCATAACTCCAAATATAAATGAGCATAGACAGGTATACAAATGAGGAAATTCAGTATACCCCTTCCAACCTGCACCACTACCATAGCCTGTAATGACAGAGAGAAAAAGCTGAACGCAGCGGTGGGAACTGTCCGTTATTAAATAGATTCTAGTTGGTAATTTCTCTTTATCACAGCAATGTTTGGATGTGCAAAGTATTTACTATCTTGTGCTGTGGTGACCTTTTTTTTTTTTTACAATAATCATACTAGATTTATTTTGCTTCTCTTTTATAGACTGCAGGTATTTTACATCCGTGTACGATTTGGGGGACGAAAAGCAGAAGAAAGCCTTAGACCGAGTGGTGAAGCTTTTAAAATCATTGCAGTAAATCTCAGGTGCCCCGCGTTGTGACAAAACCAAAATCCTCCATTTTTGTGATGGGTATGCTCAGGTATGAGCCTGTTCTAAGGTTCCTGTAGCCAGTAAAGTCTTGTGAAGCAGAGGCAGAGCCCGATCCTGGTACTGGTGCCACGGATTATGTTGGTTGGGTGTCTGTCCTCAAATGCATCTTCAAGCCCATCTCCATGCTGAAATTAAAAACACAATAAAATATAAGTGAGCAATAATAAAATATAAATAAGTGAATATGAGTGTATTAAACAAAACAGTGAGAGTTCTGCAAACATAATTTTTAGTTTAATGCAATACATGAATGTGCTCAACTATATAAAAATTGATTCCCAAAATTGGTTCCCACCAATTATATAAAAAAAGTATATTGAAAAAAAATTGTCATCCCAACTAAGCATGAGCATATATCTGCATACCCAGGTGAGGCTTCTCATGAACAAGCACATTTTTGTAAATGATAGGGATCTAAATCTCTATTTTATCTAACTTTTTGCATGGATATGAATGCTACTTGTAGCCATTAAATACACAATTACCAAAGCAAATCATTGGGACATATGAATGGAAGCAATTCTACCGGTAGTCCTCCTTCCTGCAGTTCATTTTCCACCTGTGGAAGTAATACAATTCTGCTTTAGGGCCAAAAGAATTCAATATAAGATTGTATAAGTGGAATGTGTACGTGGGGTTCTTAACCCACCTGTTGCCACCACCAACAACAACAATGCGCATGCTGTGAAGCAAGCTGGAAGAGGATGACATCTTTCAACTACTTTACCCATTCTTAGGTGGTGAAGACCACCTGACAGTAAATTCCCTGAGATGTTGTGATGAAGTCCCTGTGTCCTGAACATTCTTGCCTTGGCCTATATACAAGACAATAGTCACACAATGCCTTACATTATGTTTTCTGGTCTCTGCCATGATGCAGAATTGTGGGGTGCTAATCAGTAACCCACCGACATGTTTTGTTCCCAAATCACAGACTTTTTCTATGTTTATTTAACCTTTACATTTCATATAGTTAATTTCCACATTCTTTTCTTTAATTTTGTTTTGTTTGGGGAGCTCCCCCACCTACAGATTTCCCCAAAAAGTTTGAGTTTTCTGCATAGAAAGTCTCCAATATATTTGTTTCCAGGCAAACTGTTGGAATAAACTCCCAAGCACATTTAAAAACAAACTGAGCTACAAATGACACAAAGTGATTCTCTTCCTTTTATAAATGTGCACAGAGACAATTTCCATCTAGCCCTGCCCATCCCCATTGATTTTGGATTGTCCCACCCTATTCTGGGGGATAAAGATAGATCCAAAATGAATGGTGATGAGCGGAGCTCTCAAGCCATATCTTCTCTCCCTTCTCTTTCTCTCCAGTTTCATTTGCATAAATGTACCACTCCCTATTACCTCAAATGTACAAATGATATTGATAAACCACTATATTCTTGATATTCTCAGTCATTTCAACATGGAGTCTGGATAGTTGTCAAGAATATTCCTTGTATGCAGCAAAATTTATATATTCTGTTATAAAACAAGACTTTCTATCATTTTTTGTGTATTTTACATGATTTATACAATGTAAAGGCAATACATTCTTGTATTTGTTGTTTTCCTAGAAACCTAATAAAAATTATTGAAGGAGAATTATTTTTTCTCTTTTTCAATTCATTAAAGGTCATGTGACTTTCCATGGCCGCTGTGCTGTCAGCTTAGGAAATAGGAAAAGCGATCCTGTTGTCCTGTCTACTTCCAGAAGCAATGCCAGGACTGCATTTCCCAGTATGCGTATTTCTCTAAGATGCTCTATTAGCAGAACGGGGCCACACAAGGCATGGATGGATGCGGTCAACTCTCTGACGGACCAGATAACAGCTGGCAATAGGAAGGAGGGAGGGTACTTTTTAATTAATCTGAATGATCCCAAAAGCATCTTAAATGGATGCCACTGCGGCAATACCAAAGGCCATTGACAACGATCCCTTAAAGTGGAACTTTTATTTAAAAAGAAAATTCACTTACACTTGTTAAAAGCCTTCGATCCATGTACACATTGCGTTGTCTCGGCTTCTCTTTTTTTTTATAAGGGCTTGCCATTATATCCACCACCGCCATGTTATTTCTTCTTCCAGATTCTTCCAAGACTGTCAGGTGATATGTCTTACTCCAAATGATTGCTGATCATACTGCGCGTGTGTGAGATTGAGCACTTGTTGGCTTTTTGATGATGCATCTGGGGCATGCTCAGAAAGAACATCCTTCTGATATATTATTATTAATAATAATAATAATAATAATAAACAGGATTTATATGGTGCAGACATATTACCCAGTGCTGTACATTAAATAGGGGTTGTAAATGACAGACGAATACAGACCGTGACACAGGAGGCGGAGAGGACCCTGCCCGGAAGAGCTTACAATGTAGGTATATGTGATGCAAGAATCTCAGGGGGCTGCGGGTTTCCCCTGCTGTCTTCTGCTGTGGCAGTAAATGCAGAAGGAGAGGGAACATCATGAAAAAAAGCTAAAAATAATTATTTTCCTTTTATATCACATGACTTTCATAAATTATTGATCAATTTTTAAACTCCGTAAGTTGAACCTGGTATAATTGTTTGCACAGAAGGTATCTTTGATTCGCTCCTTCTGGCTTTTTGACCACAGGGAAAACTGGTGAAAGAACAGTTCAATGAAAGTTGCTTTTTTTATAGTCACCACCTGCCTTGTCCTTCATCTAAATTCCCAGATTTGTCTTTGGACATAAAATGTTTTCAAAAATCTCCCACCTGTTCCTGACTGTAAAGTCAAATGGACCTCATAAACAATTTAACAAAAAAACGATTTTTTTCCACCATTGTTTTGTAAACATTATTCCTTTCAACAGGTTTTCATTAGGAGTTTTCCATTACACAGATTTAATAGGCCTCCGCCATCTATAACACCCAGGTGCACACCAGACTACCAATGATCACATTAGCCGTAATATTTTCATAGGGAACAGTCTTAAATCTGTTGCCAAAATGTTTTGCTGTGTCATGAATTCAAACCCTACATTGGAGATTATTGCAGTAAACCAAAGGTTCCACGTGAATGTTATAAAAGTACTTTTATTGGATTAAGACTGCAATGCTCTGATGGGTGCATTTTAAAATATATTATCAATTTTGTGCTAGTCTTATGTTTAACTTCTGTGGGACAAATATCAGTTTAAGTGACACCAATAATCTTTTTGGCTAACTGTAAGGGTATAGAAAGGAATTTGTGGTAAAGAACAGCAATTTTTTCAATGGGACATTTAGAGCAATATCCGGGACACATATTGAAAAAATTACAAAATTTTAATAATATCAACATTAAAAACAAAAGTCATTCCAAATGCATAAAACACAATAAAACCATAATTACAAACATTATGTTTCAAATTCAAGCTCCTGTGCTTTGCTTTTAAATCCCTCCACTGTTCTTGTCCCACTTACCTTTCTGTCCTGATAGAAAAATACTCCCCTAGCCGCTCTGTTCGCTCCTCCAATGACTTACTAATGACTTCCTTACTCATAACCTCATCACATGTATGGATCCAAAACTTTTCTAGCTTCCCCAACTCTCTGGTATGGTCTTCCTCATCCTATTCAGCTTTTTCCTACTTTCTGCGCATTTAAAAGAGCCCTCAAAATTCATTTATTCAAACTCACCTACATGTCTTTTATCTCTTAAACCCTCACTACTCCCCCACCATTCCATATCTCCCCTCCTATTGTGTGATACTTTCCTACCTCCTAGATTGTAAGCTCTTCAGGGCAGGGTCCTCTCCTCCTCCTGTGTCACATAATGCGTGATATGTTAGCACTTTATAAATACTGTTTAACAATAAAAGGTAAAATGTTGGGAATATATTCATCATTTCCTGGTTTGCAGGAATTGAGCATTATGTGGCCAGCTTACATCGCTGGCTAGTGATGGCATATGAAAAATACCTTTAACAGTAAAAAATGTTGCAAAGTACATTTTGTACCCATCGGGTATTTGCTCTATCTTTAGTGTGACCAGCTGAGCCGTATAGATTCATCTAGACTGATGGCATAAACAAGTATACTGCTTGACGTGGAATTTCAGACCCGTGTGATGGCCAAGGGATTGTAAATAAAACGATGCAGCATCTGTGTATCAAAGAGCTGTGTGCCATTTGTGCAACTCCCGTAAAAGCCGGTGATAAAAAGTTTGCGTTTTAACCTTCCGCCAGAAACTATTAAATGGTCATTGTGTGTGATCTGTAATCATCCGATGTCTTTCACTGACATGTTTCATGTGTTTCTTTTATTATTAATTATTTCATTTCAATGAGATTAGCAGGAATTATGGACATGTGGTGATAGTGTTATCTCCTTTTGGAAGCTGCTCACACTGTGCTTTTGGGGTTAATTCAGTACAGGGTGGGAATTAATTTATTTGATGTTTACTTGCTCCTTTAATTCATCTTTCTAAATATCACAAGGATCACATTGGCAGGATTCAATTATTATTTTTTCATCACTGTGTTTTATTTGCATGACTGCAGAATTAAATGGCCACTTTTAATATTTTATTTTGTATTTCTAGCAAATCAGAAGAATACTGACAATTCTCTCTGCACTGGTTAGTGCAATCTGAATTCTTCTTTTATCATACAAACAAGAAACTTAATTGGCATAATTTTATACATATTCAAAAACTGTTAGCTATCAGGTTATATGAGGTCTGCCTATGTAATAATACTATATTTCTAACCTTTAAACAAAGCAATGAGAACTGATAGCACTTGCCAGGAATTCATACATTTGTCCAAACATGCAGGACAAACACCGGCTCTTTCTGACGTTTAGTTTGTTGTCACTGTTTAATGCCGTTGTGTTTCCCCTCATGTGCTGAAATAAAGAAAAGTTTAAAAGTTGAGCAATGCATCAATTTGACATTTTTAGTAAAATTTCACACCACAGCTAAGAGAACAAGGAAACAGGCGGTTATATTTATATTTTGCAACAACTTGAGGTGGAGCCGAACTTTTTTCATAAAGTCATCACTTGGTGCTGAAACCCGGATCTTCCAGTATGATCCTCAAACAAAACCACTGGAAACACCTTCATTAGCAAGAATCAAAAAAGTCCAAATACAAAGCCATGCTCACCGTGTTTTGTGACATGAAGGGGGTCATTTTGGCAGAATGGGTTCCAGAAGGCACAACAGTGACCCAACATTATTATAAGGAAGTTCTGACAAAGCCAAGAGAAAGAGTCAGGAAAAGATGGCAGAAATGGTTTCATTCTTCATCAGGACAATGCTCCTTCTCACACAGCACTTTCTGTGACCGACAAACACATTACTACGCTGGAACATCCTCCATAGTCACCAGATTTCTTTTTCTGTGCTTTAAGAAACACGCTTTGAGTCAATGGATGCAGGAGAGATATCTTTGATCAGATATCTTGAAACAGGTGACAGAAACTGATCTGCTTCACACTTTCTACCAGTGGAAAACAAGGCGGCATCGATGCTTAATTGTGAATGGAGAGAATATTGAAGGGGACAAACATTGGAATTGTCATATAAATAAAAGTGAGTTATTATATCAGTCTCATTATTTAATAGGAGTTCTAGCCCATAAAAAGTCATAACATGTGAAAATGTGAAATGTGAAACATGAACAGAAATGTGTTTGATACTTCCACAGGTTGGTTTGTTTACCAAATCAACAAATACCTATATTATTGGGAAAATATATTTGCAGATATACACCCCCCATTTCCAAAAACGTTGGAATACTTTCTAAAAATGCAATGAAAAAAAAAAAATCTGTAATTCACTTTAACAGGCAAAATGACAAAGAAAAACTTTTCGGTGTTTGTATTTGTTTGGAAACATAAGTAAATTTTAAAAATTGACAACTGCAACACACTCCAAAATAGTTGGGACAGAGGCAATTTTAGCACCCAGTCACATAGCCTTTTCTTTTAATTAACATCTTACTTGTTTAGGAACTAGAGAAACAAATTGTTGCATTTTTTGGAATTTTTGCCCATTCTTGCTGTATACAAGACTTGAACTGCTCAACAGTCTGTGATCACTTTTGTTCATTTCAGAGTCCCTGATCCCTTCCGAGCTGTCTTTGTTTGGGTCCCGCACCGTCCTGTAATACGCCTTCACCCTAGTGCAGAGGAAGCTCCGGGTGCTGCCATCTTTGTCCATCTTCTTTTTCTTGGCTAAGTCACCTGATCTCGTAGCCTTCTGTAAATGGGGAAAAAATTTCCCATCCCATTGCACATGTGTGAGATCAGCTGTTTTTTCACATTACTGGAAAAAACAGACATCGGGCATGCGCAGAAGAAGCAGCCAAAAGCAGAAACTTCCCACTTCAAAGCCAACATACTCACTGCCAAGATACCCACTTCACCCATAGCAGGAGGCCCTGCGTTCCTATTCTGACTTTACTGGCGTAAGTGCAGTGAAAGTGAAGGGGCTTCACCACCTTCAAAAAAAAAAATAAGAATTTAACTTTTGCTTTTCAAAAAAGGATTGTCTACAACCCAAAAACACTATATGTGCACTCATTGAAAGTGGTTAAGATGAGATTTTGCTGCGTTTTGTAGAGCGGTTCTCCCTACTAATCCAGATGAGGAAATGCTCATGTGCCTTTAATAGCCGTTTTTTCCCACATATTCCAGAGAACATTTGTAAATAACACCTCCCGACCCGCTGAGTGCTCCATCTACAGGAAACTGCTTAGACCCATTTGGTCTGCCCGTTCTACGCTGGGTGGAAGATTGCCTAGAGAATAATGAGAAGAGCAGCAATCATAAATATTCCACAATCCTAATAATACATTGTCAATAACAAGTTCCCTCGGCCACGTGGGCAGCTTCTCGGTCTGTCACTTTGGTTTCAATAGCTGGAGCATTGCATAGTATTTCTGTGACCCAGAAAAAGATGAAATTGCACAATATCAGCAGACACGTTTGACAGAAATTGAGATTTCTGAAAATAACATTCCTGACTTAGACTGGGCATGGATTATTTGTGTAGTTTTTTAAAACCCAATTCCACTAAAAAAATGTATCTTTTAAACAACCCCAGTGCTCTTCCACTCTATGTGCAAGCATTGCATTTATTATTATTTTATTATTATTATTATTAATAAACAGGATTTATATAGCGCCAACATATTACGCAGCGCTGTACATTAAATAGGGATTGCAAATGACAGACTAATACAGACAGTGATACAGGAGGAGAGGACCCTGCCCCGAAGAGCTTACTATCTAGTAGGTGGGGGAATTTCACACACAAAGGATGTGAGATATGTAGTGTGGGAAGTAGTGATGGTTTCAAATGACAGAAGAAGCCGGGTAGGCAAGCTTGAAAAAATGGGTTTTGAGTGCTCTTTTAAATGAGCAGAAAGTAGGAGCAAGCCGAATAGGACGAGGAAGACCATTCCAGAGAGTTGGAGCAGCTCTAGAGAAGTCTTGTATCCGTGCGTGTGATGAGGTTATGAGTGAGGAAGTCATTAGTAGGTCATTGGAGGAGCGGAGAGAGCGGCAAGGGGAGTATTTTTTAACCATGTCAGAGATGTAAGTGGGACAATAACTGTGTAGGGATTTGAAGGCAAATTGCATTCTGAATCCTCCTCTCTTCCTTGCTGGCGCTCCTGCTTTTGGGTTTTATGACGCCCGTTGTCATTCAACCCACTTCCCAAAATACTGTCGAGGACACGCCCCTTAGGGGTTCATTATCAAGCCACCCTAAACTTGCAGGAGCATAATGCAGAAATAAGCTCTTACATCACTGATCTTCTCAGGTGTTACATGACTTACCTAAATACAGGTCATAAAATACAGGTATAAAGTACAAAACAAAGGGTGGGAAGGATGTTTACCCAAATGAGAGTTGGGTTTTAGGCTACATACACACGTGTAATAATTGTCTTTGGAAATGACCTTTCCAATGACAAACGACTGCATGATGCATGAACGAGTGCTGTTCTGCTCTAAGGAGAGGGGAAGGGAAGAACGATGGAGCGGCACACCGCTGCGCTCTCTCCCCCTTCAACTGCATTACGATTGTTCCTCGCCCATTGTCCGTGGATCCGCTAGGACCGTCGTTTGCACAATGGACTACAAGCACTGTACACTCGCCAGATTTTTGTCCGATATCAGCCCTTAGCCAGAACCATTGCTCGTGTGTACGTAGCCTTAGTTTTTCCATATATAATTACTGGCAAGTATATGACAAGTTACAAAGCCCACCAAATCCAGACCAAACTTTTTATCATATTCCAAAGATGAGCTGGGAAAGGTTTGAACATCTGTCAAGTTTTTGTAGCTGGTTATTGTCTCCACTTAGAAGACTTTTCCTCACTTCCTTTCTTGACATTTCTCCAAGGAGGACAGTAAAATAAATACTAAGTCAGGATGGGTTAGAACTTTCAGTCCTGGTTAGACCCACATCCCTATTTCTAGAAACTGGGTGTTATTTAGTCCAGAAGTCCCCTTTCAGAAGTTGGGATTTAATATGCAGGAAGTGAACAGTCAATTACCAAAGTTGATTTGTTGGAAGCAGAAAAAAAGGTGAAAGGATCTTTGATGAGCCAAATTGTGAAAGGGTTGGTGTCTGAGTCAGAGCATTTAAAAAACAGCGGGTCTTGTACAGAATTCCCTGTATGCATCATTTTCTTTGGGAAGAGATCTGGCCGATAGAAGCCACAGGTCACCTTCAGAGGTCTTGTAGAGTCTTTGCTGTGACAGATGCAAGCTGGAAGTTTTCGGTGCTACAAATTATTATATTTTTTGGCCAATGGCATGTCTTTCTGTAGCATGGTCTCCTCAGTTGGCCTTCAATTGGTATTTGTTGAGCACAGAGTTTCCTTTCCTTGGCTGTACAGAACTTTCTATAACTGTGTTTAATCTGGTAATTTCTCTGGAAATAGAAGATGAGAAAGCTAGAACAGACATGTCAAATGTGCCATGCATTCAATAAAATCCTAACCCAAGTCAGTGGTGGTCAGCTCTCATGATATATAGAGGGCCTCAGGTGCAGCTCATGACATCAGGAAAGAAAGTTCATCCCTATTATGTTGTAATGTTTTTTATGTTGCTGATGCGTTTCGCATTAATTTTTACAAGCTAAGATTACTCAATGGCTATGTGTTTAATAAGCTTGGTTTATAGGCATTGCACATCTTGTCCCAGTCTGACATTCATTTTAGGGTAGCAGTCATGTGCTTGAAGACAAGGTAATGAGTCAGAGTGTGCAATTTCATGGTCAGATATCGCCATCATATGTGCAGGAGAACATACATTCCAGGTGACAGCAAATATTGAATGCTAAACATCAGCAGGCAGGTACAACTTGACGATCTGCCGCTGTTGCTGATTTTATTGCACTCGCTGACTTTTTTGTCATTGTGACATTATTGCACGTCACTACGCCAAATGTACACCTTTGCAAATGCAATAACCAGCAGAGTAATACATGGCATTATATGCACCATACTGGTCTTACTACAGCTGCTGTGATCAAAACGTACTTAAATATCTGAAGATATTACTAAACATACTAAATAACATACTAAATATCTGTCCAATGAAGGGACTCAGGAAGGAACTCTATCTGGCAGATCAATCTAATTTACACAGGGTACCAAAAACAGAGTAGAAGGTACTTGTCCTTTCTAATTCAATGTTTGCTGGATCACCCAGATTTACCCATGATATAGTTTACTTTCTCCAGTATTAATTAAAAATAATAATTATTCAATATAAATTAATTTTAATTTAATTATTAAACTAAAATAATATAAATTAATATAATAATAATTAATTAATATAAATTAAAATCCCTGTCTAGCCCCAGTCTGTGCCTCCTAAAGAGTCTATAGAGCTTAAAGCCACCAAAATTGATCAAGCAATCCTGCTGTATGTGTCGAAGGTGAAGCTCAAACTACATATACTGTACAATTACTTGATTACGTTGATGATATGGTGCATGCAATATCCCCAGGGGAAGAATTGGTTCCTTTCTTGGTGTTCTAAAAAGGATTTATGTACTATAAAGGGGCATAGCCAGTTGTTTGCATGTAGGATGTAAATTATAAAAAAGGGTTACAAATGAAAGTGCAATTTTAGTTGTAGCAAATATACCTTAATGCTTTAGCTCCTTAACTATTAGTTTGCCCTTTACGATGATAGACAAACAACCTGCATCTGCACAAGGGCCCTCTGAAATCTGGGTGCCCACGTAGGTTAAGTGAGTGGGTTGTACTGCTGCCTGGACCCTCATGCTGATATGTAGATATGGGTATTTCTCCAAGGTAGGTAACAAGCATGCTGCTACAGGTTTGCAATACATAAGTAAATGTTGGGAAGGCTGAGTTGCCTCCTGACCACTCTCGGCCTGACCAGCACTGGGACACCATGGTTTGCAAGAAGTAAAGCAGGTCTTAAATGTCCACTCATAGTTGCTTTTATAAAACATATGAGATCTTAGGAAACTTTATGAAAGCTACTCTTTATAATCTGTCTGTCAAGTGTTCATGTCACACACAGAGAGACAGGACCACTAGGGGGCGCTACGGCTTGCAAGAAGGTGGTGTGAACCCTGAGAAGGGCCAAGGCGCAGAGTCTAAGCCGTAACCAGATCTTCTCCAGAGCCTCTGATGGTGAGGATGTTGCGCCGCTGGTTACTGCCAGGTTGCGGTCCTTGGGCACACCAAGGTGGGCAAATCACGCTACTAAATCATAAAGCAGAAGGATAGATGAGAAACATCGGGTCAAGGCAGGCAGGGAGCAAGAGAGGTCAGGTCACACGCCAGGGGTCAATTGCCAGGGATCCAGGAGACAGACACCAGTGATACAAAGGCAACTGCGGGCACAGGGAGCACAGGAAAAAACAGGAGGCACAGGTGTCTCAGGGATATCCACCGACAGACAAGAACACTGGAACAGCACAGGGAAGTTGTCTGGGAACCAAAAGACTGGAGAAGATAGATTATCATGGGAGAACCTGTTGAAGCTGTAAGCCTGGAATGGATCTGGTTCAGGATTGAAAACATTTGCCACCTAATGGTAAATGATTTCAGGACCAGATCTATTTCAGGAATCAGAGTTTTTTGCCTTCCTCTGGATTAACTATGTCCATAGGATTTCATATCTGTGATATGTCCATTTCCTAGTGGTTGAACTTGATGGACTATGTATTTTTTCAACCTGACTTACTATATAATGTGTAACACTGCTGAGGGATTTCTCTGGAAGAAAGGAGAAGCTCCTTATGTGGTAGTAAAAAGGATAAACTTCTGACCCTCCAGCTGAATTCTTTTATCTCAGACTGGTCTGGTATTACATTACTAATTATTATATATCACTGTTTATTTTAATATTATAATATTTTCAGTAGTAATATAATGCTGTAGATCAGTGTTTCCCAATCAGAGTTCCTTGGAAGCTTAGAATACCTCTGGATGGTCATTTGGAAGAATGCCTCCCAACCTTACAGATAGCTAAAATGAAACCCCTAGGAAACTCTGGAGAAACCCCCTGGTTCCATGAATGTCTGGTATGGAAACACTGGTCTTCTAGGTTCAACGATGGTAGGCCAGGCATGGACCCCGCTTGGGGAAGGCGCACTTCCAAAGCTGCAGAACACTTCTGCCATTTGTATCCCTGCTCGTGGAGGTGGGCAGGCTGTGTCCCTGCACACACCCTGCCCACTATCCCATTCCCAAGTATTCTCTGTCTGTAGGCAACCTATATGGTGACTCTATTTACCAGTTTGCCATTCAAAATGTAAAACTTGATCAAAGTTTCTCATTTATGTTCCAGTTCTCCATGTTGAGCTTTCAGTGCTTACGTTTTTGGATCATCATATTTGCCATTTCCATATGGTATACCTCTTCTTAAATCAGCCCTGAAGACATTTTATTCAAAATATCTAAGGAATGGATAGGAACCTTGGGACCCTTGTAGGAACCCTTAATCAGATGCTGGATCAGGTCATTGTAAATCATAGGGTATGTCTCTTGAAAGAAACAAGAAACATACCTATGATGTCCACTTCTCCATGGCGGAACACCATGGAGAAGTGGGCCACTCTTCAGCTCAGATATCTCACCGGCACATCTTCATGGACATTGTTATATTCTCCATATGTTTAAGTGGGTCTGCTTTGGGTTTTCTGGTTTTCATCAAAACAAAGTTTTAAAAATGATTCTATTAAATTGACAATAGAATAAATTTTTGGAATCAAGGACCTAAAGTGTATTTCCATAACCACACCTTCCAGAAAGAGCAAAATGGGTGGAAAAAGATCACAGAGTCACAGAAACTCAACTGTATTGGTATGATATGACAGATTCTATTATTATCCAACTGATTTTTCCAATTGAGAGGACCAAAATGTGATCATTGTTGTGTGGTCATCTTTTTGAATGCCCAATGTGTACAATAGAAGATCTAACATGGTGATTAATCCTGAAATGATGATCATGTAGCTCATAGGCTTGAATTGTCATTGAATATTTCATTTTAAGTCCATAGGTCCTATAACACTTACTCAGGATGGGCTTTAAGATGAAAGCAAAAGAGGATTATTGACTGGCTCAAGTTAAATAGAGAAGAAGACCTTGATGGGTCTTGTAAACTTTGTATGGCACTTTACAAAGAACTTCAAGGAATTTACAGGAATTGGTAAGCCATGCCCCTCTATTGCCTGCAGATGTTTTACAATCTGTGGGTTCTTTAATCCCCTCTTTATAGGAAGAGCTTGGAATCCTAAGCGGTATAATGAGAATTACACACAGTGACTATTAAGTGTTACTTTATTAAACCGGTATACTCTTTTACTGAGATAATTACATGTAAAATATTGCTGTGGTTTATTCAGACTTAAAGTGACACAATTTCAAATATGGGTTATGATGCAGGAAGACCCTGTAGACCCCTGTAATTATTTTTATCAACTGTTGATCCTGTCCTGTTATGTATCCTGTATCAGGCCAAATTGTCCAGCAGAAGTGGGAATTACAGTTGCTGCAAATCATATAACACTGCTGGAGGTGATTACGTGTGTCAATTGTTTTCTGAGAAAACGGGCAAATTTTTATATAAGAACGCATGCACCACCTATGTTAGTTCCGATTAGAGCTGAACTCAGGTTAGATCTTGGAACTTGAGTAATCCAAAAAACAATTTACATATAAAAAAAAACACTTTTTAGCTTTTATTACCTGTCATCATGGTTATAGTAGGGCTCAACCAATCCAGGCACTGAACTATGACAGCAGTCATTGGCAGACACACCTCTCATTCAGGTTTCACACATTTATGAATATTATTATTAAACAGGATTTATATAGCGCCAACATATTACGCAGCGCTGTAGATTAAATAGGCATTGCAAATCACAGACTAATACAGACAGTGATACAGGAGGAGAGGACCCTGCCCCGAAGAGCTTACAATCTAGTAGGTGGGGGAATTTCACACACAATAGGATGGGAGATATGTAGTAGTGGGAAGTAGTGATGGTTTTGTTTCCCAATTTTCCCAACTGAATCCAAAAATCTGTTAACTGGATAATTGTTATATGAAATTGGTGAAAATATTTTTAACCACCTGAGCGTTACACTGAGGTCTAGATTTCTGTACCAAAAGTGTTCCACTGTTTTTCATGAAATTTTTTTTTTAAATTGTAGACCTGTAACTTACAGAAATATGTCCGAA
>NC_092861.1:146094927-146146845 GCF_032062135.1 Pyxicephalus adspersus | reverse complement strand
TGCCTCTCACATATGCAAGCAAGACTTTATTTCCTCATATTAAAATTGATGAGGTGTAGGAAATACAGATCCACAAAATGGATGAAGCAGATGCAAGGAGATTATTGCACTGCATATTAATTTTACTTTACATAAAGGATAGACAGATAAAAGTTTAGGGTAAAGTAGGTTTAAGGTAAAGTTTAAATTTTACAAAAAAAAAGGTAAAGCCCCTCTCTTTCTCTCCTTATTGCCGTGGCAATAAAGAAAAAATGGGAATGCAGAGACTTCTGACATACATATGTCATGCATCCCAGGAGGCTTCTGGCTGCTCGTTCTGTGCATGCATAGAAGCAGCATTTTCTTTAATGGGGGCAAAATGCCGATCTCATGCATGCGCAGTGAGATCTGCACTCTTTTTTTCCCATTTACACCAGGCCTTGTCACCTGATCGCAGTGCGAGATTGGGTGACATAGGCAGAAGCCGAAGAAGAAGAAGAAGAAGAAAGGAGATGGCGGCCGAGATCAGCAGAAGCAAAGGTAAGTTTTTTTAAGTTTAGTTCCACTTTAATTTGGTGAGACCAGCAGTCAGAGGCAGCAGTTCAATTACGTCACTCAGGGCACTGCTATCCTATAGGAGGAAAATTAGGACAAAAGTACAATTTTCAAGGTACTGCTTAAATACTAACAGAGCACAGTTTACTTGGTAGTTGATTTGATAATATAAAACAGAAAAAAAGTATTTATATTCCAACCACTAAAAACACAAGGAGAGTTACTCAGTCCCTAGAAGTGTCCAGATTTCCCATTGTTGACCAATAAAAAGACTCCTGGTTATAATTTCAGAGTTTTGATAATAGCTAAACACATTTTTAACATGTATCTTTCTAAAACCACACATGGTAAAAGAAAACAATTGAAACTGCTTTGGACAGAGAAGTTTATCCAAAAAAAAGAAAAATCTAAAAAAAATCTAAAAAATCTACAGGTCCAGTTTATGGATAAAACTTTTTCCTAAACAAATGAATTTTAAACATTTTGAAGCACTACCACCGTGCAGTTTGGAAGGACTGAAAAGCCACAGGCACATAAAACATGAAAAGTATTAAGAAGAATGTTCTTGCCAGCTGTGAAATTCTAACTCTGTACCTTTCCAAGAAAATGTAAAATAAAGATTCACATAGGGTATTTCTGGTGTTTCAAGTTATTGCAAATGATCTTAAAAAAAAAACGCTTAAAACTGTGGACACGGGAAAATCCTTTGGATGGTCCTGGAAGATTAAGGAATGAAGTTAGACAAAGTGACCACCAGATGGAAGAAAATTAATTGGATTTGTTGAAGTTTGTGGGAGGATTTGTGAAGAATTGGGAGGAGCAAGAGAAGTGAAGACCAGGGAAGGTATAGACATAGTGGTGATGGTTTCAGGAATGGTGGGAGGTTGCTAGGGCTGGAATAATGCAGAGCAAAGACATGTTTATATGTGGTGGCCACAGGGCATGAGTTGTAGACCTTAGTGAAGATGACTTCATGCGTGGATGCTCTTGGATGCGTCTTGCTTTTGTACCTACACTGGAAACATGGGAAATTCTCCAAAGGTTTCTTCCTACTATCAGCCTTTACTATCCTCCTCCATACAGGTGTCTTCAGTCACCCACAGTGCCTGGATTCAGGACCTCCATTCAAACCCCCTGTACACTTAGAGTTTTGTTCCATCTATGAAGAGTTTGGATGCTGTGACCAGGATAAGGACAATATCATAGCAGAGACATACTGGTCAGTCATGGACAACTATGACTATAAGGAACAGGAACTTTGTGGTGACTATGTCAAGAACATTCTATGCCAGGTAGGTTCTGTTGTTCTGAAAGGGTAATTGACCCAGGGCATTTCTGGATGAATGTGGAAGAATGGGGGCAACAATTAACTCTGCAGATCCCTGAGCTTGTGTTATCAGTTTTGTGCATACAAATGACAAATGTAGCCTGTGATGACAACATAGCAGGAATGGGGATATCTCGCACAAATCTAATGGAGAGATGTGAAACCAGTGGGAAACGCTGGCCACCAATGTCTCCCCATACCTGAAATATCAATTCTGGGTTAGGAAGATATTGAACTGAGTAGAGGTTGGATGTCATTCTGTCAAATAGACAAGTATGGAAATAAATAGCAGATAGAGAAAGAAAAAGAAGAAAAAGAAAGAAAAGAAAGAAAGAAAGAAAGAAAGAAAGAAAGAAAGAAAGAAAGAAAGAAAGAAAGAAAGAAAGAAAAGAGTTGACAGATTTATAAATAGATAAGGTAGATAGCTGATAAATAGTACATAGAGAGATAAATAGAAGATAAAGATATGGAAAGGTAGATTATAGATAAATATTGGACACATATCCATGGATAGGTTAATAAAGAGATGCATGGTATAAACAATATAGAGATAGAAAGTAGTAGACAGAAAAGAAAGTAAGTTAAGAGAAGAGAAAGAAAGAGAGAAGAAGGATAATGCATGGGCGGAAAGATATAGAGACAGATAGATAGATAGATAGATAGATATAGAAAAGAAAGAAAGATAGATAGCAGACAGTTGGATAGTAAAATAATGAACAGATATAGATAGCTGGAAATTGGATTGATAGATAGGCAGTAAAAAGATATAGATAATGAGATAGATAGCAGATATATGGATAAATAAGGCATAGATACACATAAATAGTGAAGAAGAATAGAAAAGAAGGAAGGCTAATGTATAGGCTAACAGACAGATAGATAGATAGATAGATAGATAGATAGATAGATAGATAGATAGATAGATAGATAGATAGAAAATAGAGACACATAGAGATTTAAACTTAGATAGATAGCAGATAGGTAGATAGTAAAATAATGTTCATATAATGCAGTTTGAGATCTAGCGACATAGTCAGATAGCAGATAATGAATGGATAGATAGCACAAAAAGCAGATGCATAGAAGGTAAATAGAGAAAATGATAGATAGAGGGATAGATAGATTATAGCTAGATAGATAGATAGATAGATAGATAGATAGATAGATAGATAGATAGAGGGATAGATAGATAGATAGATTATAGATACTGCATAGATACACAGTTAACTCACAGAGATATACAAGTAGATAGAAGATGAAGGGATAAAAATACCTATGCTAAGCAACATGAATATCCAGTTTGGGGTTGTTCTATCTTGTTCCAAATTGTTGCAAATTTCCTTCCATGATATCTCCTAGATATTAGCATTGCATTGTTCTCCATTCATCTCCAGAATGATTTGGGGCATCTCCAATCACAAATGTTTGCCTGTCCCTCTGCCATGGCACAGCTCTTAGTCTGATGAGATGGGAGAATTGAATGCAGCTGAAGTGGGATGAATCTTTGCTGTAGTCACACACATGTGGCACATTCTTTGTGTTTTCCTATTGATGTGTTTCCTATAGCAGTAATGTGATTTGGCTGGCAGTGTTTGAGTTTTGAATGTGATTGTGTGAAGTAATACAAATGTCTATGTTGGACACATGTCTAGTGTTCAGCACTATAAATGCAGAATATCCAGTTTTCCTGATATATTGGATATTATTCCTCTGTACAAGGAAATGCCAATGTAGTGTGCAAGCATGGAATCTGCATGGAAAGCACATGATGAAGGCATGGTATATTACTGTCCAATATCCACAGGCACACTGTATCCATCTATTTCTGACTCTACAGGTGTACAGTTCTGTGAACACAGATTAGGAATAGTGAGACCCCCCATAATAGGTACAACAGGTACACAAACCTAGGAACACAGTGCAGAGATGGCGGGAGCCCTCTATAAGAGATACAACAGGTGTGAAGACCACCACTCAGCACCGGGATGTTGGGAACTCCTCATAATGGGCACAACAGTTGAATAGAAACATGAACGCAACAAATAGATGGTGAGAGTCCAGCAAAAAGACTTCATGAATGGAATAAGTAATACTACATAGTCTAGACCAGTGTTTATAAACTAGGCTTCCTCCAGAGGTTAATAGGGATTCCCTCGAACAATCAGCATTTTGGACCTCTCAGGCCAGTATAAGTGACCCCAATGATCTTTTTGGCTGGAAGGGTGACATCCTTCCCAATGGCCAGCAATGTAGGAGGAATTCTTCCCACTGATCAGCACACTGTAACTGTGGCTATAGTAATTATAGAAGGGGTTCTCTGGTTCCTGAAGGGTTCCTGAAGGGTTCCCCATGTTTAAAAAAAGGTCAAGAAAGGTTGGTGTAGGGTGTATTGACCTTTTTTTTATTGGTAGATTTGGCTATCGTCACAGTCCTTCCTTGCTTTTATTATATTCTTCTCTTCTGACCCCAACTAGCACCAATCCAGAGAGAAAGAAAATTCCTGCTAATTCTCCTAAAGCTGATCAAACTCATTGTGTTACTGAGGACTCATAAAGACAGGCGTTCTTGTCAAATGCATTCAAAAGCAACGCTGCACAAACACGTGTTTCAATAGTAAACACCATAGGGGAGCTGCAGTCACCGCTCCATAGGACATGCCAAATCTGAAGAAACGCAATGCTAAGCAATGCAGCAAAAGTGGGGTAAACACAATTTCTGACGTTCCAACTAAAATACTACATTGAGGTCAATGCGAAATGTCTTAAATGTTTGAAGCACTTTAAACATGACATTTGGCAGGAAATACAGGGATCACACAGCTTACTGCACTTAGCCAAGATATATTTAGTTTGTCCATTTTTCCAACATTGCCTATAAAATGCATGGTCCTGATTACTTGAAGTTTGTAATTTCTGCTAATCCACACCACATATGTCCTAAATAAACAATATTGGCAGCAAGAACATAAATTCCATGTGAAAGTTATACAACTTTACTACGGCCAGAGTGCTTTGATGAGTTATCAGTGATAACATTCACTTTTATTGTCCATATTGACCCTGCTATAAAAATTGTTATGTGTTCCATTTGCATTACAAATGAAATAACACACCAGCAAAAGTATTACCTTGCACATGATTGGGTATTCTTAGCAACATGTTTTTAAGTTTCTTGCATATGATTGGGTAATCTTTGGAAAGTGAATTACAACCACAATGGAGAAGACCCATTCCAGGTTTGCTGGATCACCCAGCTTTACTGATGAAAGTGTATTCTCTCCAGCCTTGGAGAGCTTTACAATTCAGGCCCTATGAGTGTGATGATGTAGCCTCTCCCTCCCATTAACAGAGAATAAATATTGGTCTTGGAAACAGAAACGTGTGATTAATTACCAGTCAACATATCTTTCGTTGTCTCTTTTTGTACCTAAAAAGATAAAATCACCTTATTCAACCAACCAGGTCCCTTCCCAATGGAATCTGTGGGCGCAGGGGACCTCCAATCCATATCCATTGATGTGTTTGCACTGGCAGCCCCCAGCGCCCACCTTGTGATAAGACCTATTCTGGATCTGGAGAGGACCCCACCAATGGACAGCCAACCAGAATTGTCCATGCCATGCTTACAGTGACATGTACAACTGATAAAAGACCCAGCCCCCCTGCATGGAGAACACTGATGTACAAATTTGCATGGAGATAAGCTTTAAGCAATTATTGCATAGTTTTGGATTCCAGATTTAAACCATATGCATATAATGATTGTTGTAAAACACCCAAACTTTGTTATATTGATTTTTCCAACCCTGTCAATTATACTTGATCTGTATAGAAATGTGGGGAAAATGTGATCATGATTAGTATGATGCATGTATTGGTACCAGAATACAACATTACTTTCTTTAGTTGTTCTTCAAATATCCCAACCCTTACATTTTTCCCATTAGAGCACCTTGGACCTTTGTATATGGCCCGAATTCCAAATATTTGCATAATATTTAGCTTCCTAAAAATCCAACAAGGCTGAGTTTTTATAATTGATGAATCTGGAAAGAGTTGATGGGATGGAGCAGAATTTAGCCAAAGGCCAACAGAGAAGTTGCATGATGCAATAAAACATCCAAAACAGACACAGGAATGAGTGGTTTACTATGAGAAACATTTTAGAAAATTGCCAGATGAAATAAATAAATGTTTACAATCACTGCATGCCTATGTGTGTGTGTAGTATTCCGGATAAGATGGGTTAATGGAAAACATACATTTCTTCATCTTCACATGGGGTAATTGTTGTGTAGGCAGAATTATGTACAAACTTTTCTGGATCCAAAAACTTCCTGGCCATGACCCACTTAAGCTGTCCAACTTACTCATGTTGGATATAAATAAGCGCTGTAATATTAAGACATCAGAAACTATAGGAATTCTTCATCTTGCGGTGGCAACCACAAAAACATACCCTATACATATGTACAAATTGTACAGCGTAATAAATCCTTTCAGTCCCAGGACATAAAGAGCATCAAAAGGGCAAGAAGGTCCTCCTCGGTGCAACTGTCTACAGTCTACAATATTATATATATTACCAGTCCTGTGTGTCAGTACTCTCAGTTATGAATAATTGCAGCAACGTGACTCAGAGATTAGCACTCTGGCCTTTGCAGTACTACTTCCTAGTTTCAAATCCCATTCAGAACACTATCTGCATGGAGTGTGTCTGCGTGGGTTTCCTCTGGACACTCCAGTTTTCTCCCACATCCCAAAAACGTGTTTAATGGTTTCCGCTCAATAAGCTACCTTGGTCTGTAAAAATGACATAACTATGGTAGGGACTTCAGATTGTGAGCCCCTCAGTTAGTGATAATACTATGGACTTAAGCGCTGCATATTATGACAATTATTAATACCAATGAGCAAGATGGAATTTGTTTTAACATTCCTGGCGGTAACCACGAGAAAAAGGTTGAGAAAGCAGTAACCCCGAGTCATGTGTAGGTAAACCTATGGGAAAGATAGTAAATACAGTGCGTACCTGATCTGCCGGCACCCCCCCATAGTCCATCGCCTTCTTTGTCCTCTTCCTTCTTCCTCCGGCCGGCTTCTGCACACGATGAGCCACCGGGGAGTTCCCGGTGACGTTGGTGCGTGTGTACGTTGCGGGCGGGAAATTCAAAATCCATTTGTATTGCATTCAATACAAAATAACTGTATTGAATGCAATACATTGGATTTCTATGTGTAAAAGCAGTACATTGTTTTCAAGAACATTTATTTTACAGTACATATGTTAGTATGAGTATAATATGTATTTTTTTTTAATTTAAAAAAAAAAAATATATTTTTTAATTTACTTTTTAAAAAACTTTATTATACTCATACTATTATAATATGCTGAAATTTTCAAAACAATGTACTGCTTTTATACAAAACCGGAATTTAAAATATAAAACTGGAAAGAAATGTACCGCTAGGGAGGTTAAGTCACCCCCAAGCTGAACTCCAGCCTTTTGGGGTCATTCAGTTGCAGAACTGGCCACTTGGCTACAAAGAAAAGTCAACAGTGTTCTTTCAATTTTCTTGCATGGCTGTCTGCTCCTTACAACTCTCCATTACACCTTAGGTATGCACACCATGACCCATCTCATTCATGAAACATAGTCTGCAGTGTGTTTATTGTAAGGCATATTTGAGTGTTCTCAGGGAGAACTGAAATCCTTTTGTTTGCCCTTTGATATTATTACATGGCCCACCAATGTCTTAACTCTGGCAGGATTGGGAGAAGAAACCTAAAAGGCCACCCACATACTTTTCATCAGATGCAAAGCAGGAATACCATCGTCCTGATACCATTGGATTGGCGTTCTCCATTGGAGAAGCGATGGCCCATGTTCTTTCCATACCTCAGAATAAAGCAGACAGTTAATGTCGTCACTCTGTAGATAAAGGAACATAGACTGTCAAGATTGCCATGTTTTTAACAAATATATTCAGGCAGTTGGAAAACTAAATGTAGCATTTATATACGTGTCGCTAAGCCATATGCTTATGTTCTCTTGCTTCAAAATTGATTTTTATTTTGCTTACAGGAGTGTTCTCCATATGCTGCCCATTTGTATGATGCTGAAGACCCACGGACCCCACTGAGGACCCTTCCCGGCCTGTGCTTCGATTATTGCTCCGATTTCTTTTATAACTGCCATAGCACCATCTTCCTTCTCACCAATGATACCACCATAAGGGAGTCAGCAAAGGACATGGACTTGTTTTGCAATCTCATGGAACTGCCCGATCCAGATTATTGTTTCCCCGATGTGATCCAAAACATGGACCTCAACAATAATCTGGGTGCCGTGGTGGAGGACCAGGAAGGATGTCTCAAGATGTGTTTGGTGGAGGTGGCCAATGGCTTGAGGAACCCTGTGCTTATGATCCATGCTAATGATGGAACTCACAGGATGTTCATAGCGGAGCAGGTTGGAATAGTCTGGGTTTACCTACCAGATGGCGGACGGTTAGAGGAGCCCTTTCTATATTTACAGGACAGTGTGGTGTCCACCCCATGGCATGGGGATGAAAGGGGTTTTCTTGGCATGGCTTTCCACCCTAAATTTCGTTACAATGGCAAATTCTATGTTTACTATTCTATCTTGGATGATGAGTATGTGGAGAAAATCCGAATCAGCGAGTTCCGGGTTTCACATTATGACATCAATAAAGCGGATCGGAGAACAGAAAGGTAAATGCAATAATATGAATGTAACATAGAAGGGAAAAGTAAGAGGTGTATTCAAAAATATTTTGCTAGTTTTGTAACTTGCACATATATTTCCAACCCAGAATTACTTTTTAACATTTCCAAAAAATTTAATTTTCAAGCCCACCCAATTAGCCCAGATTTGCTCAGGAGAAACTTTCACACTCTAGATATTTCCCATCATCTGTTTTTCAATAGAAAAGTCCTTTCATGTACTATTCATCCTTTTATTACCATCTGTTTTGCCTTTAATACTTTGAGTCATTGGGCCTATTAACAAATAGCAAATAACTTTTAATAAATCCATTCCAGGTTTGCTGAATCACTTGGCTTTACTGATGAAAGTGAATTCTCTCCAGCCTTGGAGAGCTTTAATAAATCAGGCCCAATGGCTCAAAGTATTAAAGGCAAAGGCAATATAACAGCTCGGTACCACACATTAAATATTCAAACTGTGACAATTTTTGTTGCAATCTCTTGAATGCCTATAGACATTTATGGCCAATTAATAAAAAGAAATGTAGGTTGTGATGGGTTGGGAGAGAAGTCTTATGACTTTTCATACTTCCCTAGCTCTCCATTTACATGTTTGGTGGTCTGTATTGTTAAAAAGCAGTCCCGAATATTAAGCACACTCCATGCTGCCTCCAATATCTGGACCTGAATGAAATGTACACTTATGTACAATACTCCAATTACTTATAGACATTATACTCATTTTACTGATCTGTATACTAGGGATTCATATGTAAAAGGGGATCAGGAATATCAGTTCCTAATATTTCTTTGAGAAGTAGTTTCCTATAAACCTACGCCAAAAGCATTGTTATTTTAGGAGCTGTCCAGCACCGACCTTCTGCTAATACATGTGCTAAAGGTTTCATTGTTTATTTTTCATTTTGTATTTTGGGGTCAAACATTTATCACATATTCCTGTAGCCATTATACATCAGCCTGGTAAATGGATTGCTAGTTTCTAGCTGATGAGTGTGCAATCATCTGCCCAGCACTGGGATTGTATGTTGGGCAGCATGGTGGCTCAGTGGTTAGCACTCTGAACTTTGCAGCGCTAGGTCTCAGGTTCGAATCTTAACCAGGTCATTATCTGTGTGGAGTTTGCATGTTCTCCCTGTGTTTTTGTGGATTTCCTCCTAAAAAACATGCTAGGCTATTTGGCTTCCCCCCAAAATTGACCTTAGACTGTAATAATGACATATGATTATGGTGGGAGTCTAGATTGTGAGCTTCTTTGAGGGGACAGCTAGTGACAAGACTATGGACTTTGTACAGTGCTGCGTAATATGTTGGTGCTATATAAATACTGTGTACTATTAATAAGCAGAGAGGTCCACATTCATCAGTACTTTATCTCACAATAGTTTAATACTAGGAACCTAGTGCAGTGGCCAGTAGGGATCACAGATTTAAAAACACAGCCACCTTGAAGTAAAACATTACTAACATATTACTCCCCTTGGCACCTTTGTTCAGGCATTATAAAGGTTCACCACCTAATTTGTTAACCTGTCATGCATGCTCATATACTCATGGTAATCCTGGATAGACAGCAATACAAACCTGACACAGGTTCCTTCTTGTGATCCTTCCTAAAATTCTAACAGTTCTAAAAAAATTTTTTGGCTGGGTTAGGATTTAATTCATTTTTGGTTTTATCTTAATCAAATGCAAAATGATGCAGTAACAATTTGATTTCTGCAAATGTGTGAAAGGATACGCATGCGCCATACTCATGGCAACAAATATTCATTTTAAAATGCACCAGAATATAGTGGGACTTAAATACTTCCCAAAAGCAGAATAGATATCTTTTTACAATTTTATAGAATTCCCATGCAAAAATGGTAAACTGAGAAAAAAAGAGGGAATATGGAGGCTTCTTTTGGTGACCTCATCTGAAAAAGCTTGCTGCCTTGTTTGTTTGCCTATTTAGTTGCACTGACCTCAAACAAGGAATACAATGGGCAACCAGGAGTTTTGTTTGTTTTTATGAATACTTGTTATAGGCTGGAGACAGATAGAGATAGCACTGAAACCATCAAAGTAATAGGAGGTAGGCAATGGAAGTCTATAGTTCCAGTCTTTAAACAATGATATATAATGTCTATGTTATCTCCTGCATAGGTATATTTTGGAGGTTGTGCAACCGTCCAGAAGCCACAATGGGGGTCAACTGCTGTTCGGCACAGATGGATATCTGTATATATTCACCGGAGATGGAGGAGAACTGGGTGATCCACATGGAGAGTTTGGAAATGGACAGAACAGGTAAGCCAGAGAACAATACGTAGAATGTTATAAGACAAGTAAACCACGAGAAGGGCTTTTCTGTGTCTTTTGGAGTGACCTTGTCTTATATTAAGTAATTGGATCTAGTCTTGCTGAATCATGGGGAGCTGACATGAAGTTCTCTTGACTTATGGAGTTAGGTGGATCTGGGTTTCAATGCCAAAATAACAATGACTTGCTTGGTGATTAGCTTCTTATACACCCATGTCAATAAGATAATACTCAGCTCAGATATTGGAGTTAACACATGGCTGTCTCTTTTTTCTCTCAGTGGCTAAACTCAGTGGTTAAACGCCTTAAAAGTAAAAAAACACTGTTTGGGTTGCTTTTAAAAGTAACCCAATGCTTTGCCATTAAAGAAGAAAGGGCAAAGAACAGGAGCGCCTTAGGCAGGCTAGATGTGTGAAGATGTCTCATTGAGAACAATGGAATCTAAATCAACAAACTGAGGTTGCTCAGATGCGGCCAAGTTTGTCCATTACCTGATAGACTGGAAACAAAGAAAGATTGGCCACATCCCAAGAAAATGTACTTGAAACTCTGTTTTCTCTTATAGCATGATTCTCGTATCCTGAGGTTGGTGATCTGTGTCCTATCAGACCATTGGGTTGGGAATGGGATCAGGTCATGGAAAGATACTCCAGGACTTTCCATGAAATAACAGGGAGGAAAACTAATCTGAACAAAATACCATGAGCCTTCTCCACAGTCTATCTCAGGGGTCCTCAAACTACGGCCCGCGGGATGAATACGGCCCGCTGAGGTTGTCCATCCAGCCCGCCGGCCGCCGAGGCTGCTTCTCCTGCCTGAGCTCTGGCTGCCTGTGATCTGCACTCCAGGGAACCCGGTCACGTGACACCACTGTTGCCGGGGTAACTCTGGAGCTGTCGGGCGGAAGCCATCAGGCAGAGAAGGTATGAGCAGAGACTCACTGCTGCCTTCATCCACTGGCTGGTTCTCACTGCAGTACAAATGTACATGATCAATGTACATTTGTAAATAGTATAAACATACTATGCACATTGATCATGTACACATGTGCTGCAGTGTGATCCAGCCGATGTATGAAGGCAGCAGTGAGTGACAGGTAGCAGACACTGACAAAGTTTTTTTAGCACCCCTTTTTTAATTAATAAAAAGTGTGGGGTAGTGTTGGGTGTAGGGTAGGGTGTATAAAAAGAAGCAAATTAATGAATTGCTTGAGATTATTCATTTGCATGGAAAATGCAAGATAAATTTGCATTTTCAATACACACAGTGAAAATTCAAATTTAACTGTGCATTTTCCATGCAAAGGAAAAATCTCAAGCAATTTTAAAGAAAAAGTAAACGCCACTTTTTTTTTTTAATGATCGGCAAGTGTGCTGTGCATATAGTATTGTTCTTTCATGTTTTTTATACAATAAATACGTTTTGTGCAGTATGCATAAGAATCTTCTCCTGTTTTTTTTCAAACTATAGTACGGCCCCCCCACAGTCTGAGGGACCGTGAACCGGCCCCCTGTTTAAAAAGTTTGAGGACCCCTGGTCTATCTCATACAATATCCCACTTTATTTAACACACTTAGAAGCTTTTGCTTATTTTAACCTCCAGGTTCAGCTTTTATCCTCAGTTTTGTTATGCTCCATATATTTAAATAACAGGCGTCTCTGTAAAGTCCACTGTACACTCAAAAACATAATATTGAATGAGATAATACACAATTATCATTGATATTTCTCCCATTTTTGACTTTGTAGGAGTGCTCTACTAGGTAAAGTTCTCCAGATAGATGTAGATGGAGAACATGCTCCTGGAAAACCGTACAGAATTCCAAAGGACAATCCATTTGTGTCTGAACGTAGTGCAGCTCCGGAAGTCTATGCCTATGGGTGTCGTAACATGTGGAGGTGCTCCGTGGATCGAGGCGATCGGGTGACAGGGAAAGGAAGAGGGAGGATATTTTGCGGGGATGTTGGCCAAAGCAGATATGAAGAAATTGACATCATCGTCAAAGGTGGAAATTATGGATGGAGGGCCAAGGAGGGCCCAGAATGTTTTGATATCATGCTGTGCCTCAACTCCTCCTTACGTGAGTGCCCTTTTATTATCGTCCTATCGATCTTATAGACAGGTAATTCATATTTCTTCTTTAATGTGTTCTTTATATGGCAAATAGAATATGGCATTACCACTGTAAAGGGTCAAACCGAGCAAAAGTGACATTTTAGTTATGGGTGGTATCTGGTAAGTTTTCTGTTGAGGTTGAATCCCAGATTCTTACATCTTGGATGTTCCAATGGTGACATTATTATTATTATTATTATTACACAGTATTTATATGGCGCTGGCCCATAAACATATCACAAGCTGTCCCTCAAAGGAGCGGACAAATGTAATGTCCCCACAATAGTCATTTGTCTTTAATACAGTCTATGGTTAATTTAGGAAGAATCCAAGTAACCTAACTTCCATATTTACATTTTCTCCATGTATTTATTTATATGTTTGTCTAGAGAACAGCTTTAAACTCTATTGCTAAATTATAAAGCGGATGCTTTGTATATTTCCTTTGCAATTTTTTTTACTTTTTCATGTGATTATAACTTTTTTATTTGATCTTTTTTTTATAGATGATATTCCACCAATTTTTTTTTACGGTCACAGTGTTGGCAAGTCAGTGACTGGTGGATATGTCTATAGGGGCTGCGATTCTCCAAATTTAAATGGCCTTTACATCTTCGGAGACTTCATGAATGGGTAAGAATGGGGGCAATATGGTTTGGAAATATTGCATTTTTACTAATCTTATAATAAAGAGTCAAATGTGAAATCTTGGATTACAAAACACAGTGGCGGTGGAAAATACAAAGACTTTAAGGCCGACTCTACTATACATTCTTATATGTGATGTGATCTTTCCTCCACCCAAGAGGAAGCACTGGGTTCCTCGTCAGCCAATCACTAAGCTCCCATGCTGTCTATTGGGGGAGGTCCTAGTCCCTCTGTAAGCTTTTACCAGAATAACTTATTTTACATGGCAATATACCTCTTTGCTCTTAGGAGGAAACATGGCAGGAGAATGAAGCAAAGCTCAGTATAAACAGTTCTAGCTGGTAGAGTTTAAAATGAAAAAGTATTGATTCTCCCTGTATAGACAAAGCACAGATTCACTTTAAAAATTATTTTGATTGTTTTGATAGAATTTAATGTGAAAATTTCCTGCACCAACCTCTTGTATATAATTTGTGTGCATTTGCACATCAACCTATTTGGCACTGACAATAAAACCATATGTTCTTTTGGCCTATGTTTACAACACACACTAGGACCTACACCTAATCTCTTCTACCTACCTGCTCACTTATCTTTCAGTGGCTTTGGGTTCCATCTATTTACCAGATGGAGGGGTAAATCCTTGTGGGTGGAACCTATTTTAGGAAGTACTACTGATTGGATGCCTCTGTCTGACCAGCCAATCAGAGGATCTGCCTGCACCCAGATTCCACCCTTTATTATAGCACCCGGCAGGATGCCAGTTTCCAAAAGTTTGGAAAGTAGGGAAGGTACAGAAATGGCAAAGAGTTTTTTAGAGTGTGTGCTTTAAATGTATTCCAGCCTCTATATTTAGCCTTTTATCCCCAATCTGTAGCCCTATACTCTATTGTGCTATATTTTTATGACTATACTAGAACAGGTTATTGAAAATTTATCTTGTCAACTTCAATACATGCAACAGGCAAGATAAGGTTTCAGGCCGGCAAACAATACCCTGGGGATCAAAAAAATCACACACCCAAATTCACTGTGAGGTCCGGGGAACGACAGTGAATAAATCCTTATTACAGTCCCCATCACTTCACAATTGTTACTCTTCCGCTAGATCCTCAGGGCCTTCCACTTGTAATGGAACAACATTATAATTGATGAATAACATTTTAATTATTATAAGGTGTTACTGTTTTGCTTTTCACACAGTCGGCTGATGGCTTTACACGAAGATGAGAAAACGAATACATGGACGAGGCAGGATATCTGTATGGGAGACAATACAGTCTGTGCTTTCCCGAAGTTGATAAACAAATACACCAAATATATCATCTCATTTGCAGAAGATGAAGCAGGTAACTCACTAAACGTAGACAATTGTCTTAATACTCAGTCGGGGTTTTCTTCCATTTCTGGGGAGAACAAGTTTGGTTGTGGGCAGCACAGACAGAACAGACTTTATATTAGATAACAATGGGTGGAAAAACTAGGTTAAAGTTAGGGAACGTTATGGAGGGTCTACATCAATGTTTCTCAGTCAGGGTTCCTCCAGGGGTTGCTAGGGGTTCCTTGAGCAATGAGCAGTTTGCACCTCTCAGGTCAATATAAGTGACACCAGTGATCTTTTTGGCTGTAAGGGTGACATTCATCCCACTGACCAGCAATGTAAGAGGAATTCTTCCCACTGACCACCACCCTAATATACTGTGAGCTGTGGATATAGTAATTATAGGAGGGGTTCCCTGAAGACCTGAAAGTTAGTTCAAGGGTTCCCCCATGCTAAAAAGGTTGAGAAATGTTGCTATAGATGATGCCAGATATTCTCCAGGGAAGGAAATCTTTTTGACTTGCTACAGCTTCTAACACTTTGGGACATGTCTCATTCCTGAGAGATATTTCATTTGTGGTCAGCAATTTCTTTTAAATAACCCCTGCCTCCAAAACATTTATAAAATAACATGCTACCAACTCCCGGGATCGATCTCAGATCAGTTGGCCTATTCATGGCAGCCAATACTCAATGTAGATGTAAACAATTAAACACTTTTTTTTTCATTCTTCATAGGGGAACTATATTTTCTTTCAACATCCGATCCAACCTCATTGTCTCCATATGGAACCCTGTACCGTTTTGTAGACCCATCAAGGTTTGTATCTATAGAGGATATCCAATAAGTATGAGCTGTCCAGAAAAAAATTATTGTTTAATATTAGGTTGGTTCTACACTTGCAAGCAATATACATTAATATACATTAAAACATATGTTTATTCTTAGACAAAAACGATATTTCCTAACAATTGAGATAACAGGAAAGGGATTGGACTCCCCCCTTAGTCCTTGAAGAGCAGACTGAGAGGGTCACATTGTGATACTGGTAGCTATTTTTGAATGAACATACTTAGCCAATTTTAAGGCATTTTCATTGCTATCATTATTATTTTTGGGGTTTACAGAAACTTTGGTTTGAATTTATTTTTCCTGCAAAGTTGTCCCTCCTTTGCTTGAAATTTCCACTCCAACCTCTGGTCCTTATAATGTAATTACTTTGTTGACGGCTTCCCTGCCATATGTTTTTATTATAGGCAACCTTTATGTTAATCAATGATGAAATGATGAAATAAATGTTAGTGTTGTCACAGCTAACAATGCAAGGTGTGTGAGAGAGGGGGTCACTGCGAGCACCCCATCGACCAATTGATAGAGGGACTCCATGATCTGTTGTTACACCCCAGCTAACAAAGAAACCCAAAAAGTTTGCATGCTTACCAGTAGATAGGTAAAGTAGATAGATAGATGGAGAGAACTACGTCTAGGCCAGCATTAGTAAGATATGTTGTGCTGGCGGCATTTATTGGAGATACATCTTAATTGAGATTTCTATCAGAACAACAGTGTCACACATGGTGAGCATTATATAACTACATGCACCTACATGAAGACCTGGTTATGGAGGAAGCAAGTTTCCCTGTTCCATTTTCTTTGCAAAACTAGGATGTTACATGGTAAATTTCTGACCCACTAATCAGCTGTGCGACCCACTAATCATGTGTGATTCTTTAGGAACACCCGTCTGCCACCATGCCCGCCAAACATTTCAGCATCATGGCACACTTTCCATTGGTTTTCCATAGATAAATAGATATATAGATAAGAAAAACTGTCCCATAAGGCCAATATTAGTAGGATTGGATTGTTCTGGTGGCTTTTAGAGGAGATGCATCTCCATTGAGACCTCCCACAATGCCACACATAATGGACAAATTATATACCTACATGCACCTACATGCACACCAATCTGTACTAAGAAAGTTTCTCAATTCCATTTTCTTTGCAACGCTAGGATGTTACATTGCCAAATGATGAGAACCCTAAAGAAGCTGTTGCTGAACATTGCGTAAAGGAGCGACCCAACAAACAAAGTCTTTTAGGTGCATCCACTGCCCACCATGCCCACCAAACAATGCAGCACCACGGCCTACTTTCTGTTGTACACAAAGTTTTCTAGATATAGGTAGATATAAAAAAAATAGGGGAATAGGCAAATCTGTCTCCCAAGGCCAGTAGTAGCAAAATATGTTGGGCCGGTGGCCACTATTGGTGATACTACTCCATTGAGACCTCAGAACAAAAACCCACAGTTCATGGCACATGGTGGGCATTATAAAACTACATGCTCCTTGTACACACCTGTATCTGGAAAGTTTCTTAACCCCCATCTTTGTGGTGGCTCCAAGACATGACCAAATGCTGAAAACCACCGAAAAAGCTGATGACGGATAATATGTAAGGATATGAACCAACAAACAATGTCCTTTAGGAACACCCACTGGCCACCATGCCCACCAAACAATGAAGCACCACAGCACACTTTCCATTGCATGCAAAATTGTCTATAGATAGATAAGAAAACCTGTCCATGAAAGCCAGTGGTAATCGGATATATTGAGCTGGTGGTCTATAGGGGCGATAAATCTCCACTGAGACCTTAGAACAAAACCCCCAGTGCACGACACATGGTGGGCATTATAAAATGACATGCTGCTTGTTCACACTTGGTAAGTTTCTTAACCCCATTTTTTTTTTGGCTCTAAGACATGACCAAATGCTAAAAACCACCAAAGAAGTTGTGGTTGGATATGCAAAGGTGGTACCCGACAAACATTGTCTTTTATGAGAGTCCACTTGCCACCATGCCCACCAAAGAATGCAGCACCATGGCACAATGTCCACTGGACACAGGTTTTTCCAGAGATAGATAAATAGATAGATTTACTAAGGGGAAACAGAATTCTGTTAGTTGGGGCCCTTTAGAGGTTCCTCTTTGCTTGATTAGGACTATGGTTTTTGCTCAACATGACCCACTGATTACAAGGCATGTTCTAATACATTTCACCTGTTTTGGCAATATTAAAGCAATGTACAAACACATCTTTAATGGGATATGAGCTCATGCTGGTCTTTATCTGTCCGACTGCTCCTTTCAGATCTTTACCTCTTGTTGAGAATTGTACACATGTTCTCCATTGGCATTACTCATTACAGACATAATCAAAGTCTTCTTCCTTTGAAGGATCCATTATATTTTAACTCCAGTATCCATTATACTTCCTTCCTGGGTCCATGTTTTTAATTAAAGTCGAAGCTGGATATGCAATATGGCACTTGCAGGTCTGTACCCAGGACGAGAAAGTTACATCTGTCAGGCCCTGGGCACATTGCAAACGTTTGCACTTACTGCTTTAATTTTGCCCCTCGTCTGTTCACTGTTTCAGATATACTGGGGCCCTGAGCAAGAGTCACACTGGGGCCCACTTGAATGAACACTGCAGATCCTCCAACATAACCTAATTCCAAACCAATTTATTAAATCAACCTGGTCAATTATTAAGCCATTTATTTATTTTTTTGTGAATTGGGCACTATGAGCTCCAGCTGGACTTTACAAATCTACTTTGTTTCCAGGAGAGCACCCCCTGGGAAGTGCAAAAATAATCCTACTCCAGTAAGGACCAGAAGCAATGTCATCCCATTTGTTCCACGTGAACGTAAGTAGAGATGAATACTCAGTTTTGTTATTTGTACAATGTATTATAACCAACTTATCACTTACATTATTACCAATCACAATTTTATACATGTCAAATGGAAAAAAAATGTATAATGATTTTATTTAAAAATATGGAACAGTCTTATCCTTGATTACAGTGTAATTCTAATCTAGACATCATCATTTGAAATAGGAAGCGTTCAGTAGCCCAATGAGTACCTTGACACATTTCATCCTAATTACTTCCTTGGAGGTGTGTTGGGGTATCCTTTCTCTTGCATGTAGACTCCCATTTCTGGGGGGTAGTAGACCCATGACAACAGCACTCACAATATGTCTTCAGTCTTCTGGTGGAATTGAGGACATCTTGTGAAAGAGAACACATGCTACAGGGTAGTGGGCTGGATAGAAGGTGAGTTTTGCATCCACAAATGCTTTTTGTGCCAAAATGGAGAAAAAAAAGTTGGACTTGGAGAAAGACGGTACAGTGTGTCAGAACCTACAGAATAATGACAAGTGGCTATAAAAGGGTTAATATTATGACCATGGATTAAATCATTTATTCTCTTCCAGGGACTGTTCTTGAAATTCTTCGTGAAGAAATGGAAACACAGCAGAAACCAGCCAAAAAGCCTACCAAGCCTCCCAGACCTCCACGTCCAACTAAAACTCCCATCAAACAGACTACTACCAAGAAACCATTAACAACAACATTTGTAGTGCCCACTGAGCCAACAAAGGTACCCACAGTACCTGCCATCACTGAGTTCAACCCAACAGAGAGGGCAAATGTTTCCGTTGTCATTACCACCCCATTGATAGCTCAAACAACCATAAGGCCCACCAAAGCTACCAAGGATAAAACCTCAAAAACCAAAGATAAAAGGAAGAAGGTTAAACTTTCTGTTAATAAACCCACCAGAAACACAAAGAAGCCAACAAAACATATACTGAAAAAAACATTACCAACCAAACTTTCAAAAAGGCCAAGCAAGGCGAATATATATATGAATATTCCACAGGCTACAAAGAAAGCGATGACGGTGAAGTCCAGAATGCCACCACCAATGAAACTTCCAAAGAAGCCAACGAAGAGTGATGCCCCCATGGCCAAGAATCCACAAACAACCCAACTTCCAAAAGTACCTAATAAGACAAATTTAAAAAAACCTTTGACGACCATGGTGCCAAAGAAGCCAACTAAAGGTGATGCCCCCAACGCCAAGAATCCACCTACAACCCAACTTCCAAACATCAAAAACCCTTTGTCGACTAAGGTGCCAAAGAAGCCAACTTCGACCAACACTCCAAGTTTGAAGGCAAAAGGCAAAAAATCAAAACGGCCAAAAGTTACCTTCAACAACAATAGAGAAAAATTGGGGAAATTGAAAGATTTCAAAGATAAGACCAAAAACCACAAGAAAAAGCCAAGAATGGAGTCCTTGGAGGACAACAACATGAAAGTAAAGGCAAAGAAACACAACTCAAATACACAAGGTGAACAAAAAGATTGACATCATCTACACATTTACCTTATTTGACCTTATACAGTTTGAATTTTTTATGACAGTATACAAACTTTGTTTTATGAACAAACCAAGGAAATCATAAACTGGAGGGTGACATGAATGGTCATCCATTGGTTTATAATTTTTTCCCATTATCATCTGTTGTGAGTTAATAAACAGTTGGATGGGTAAGCCAGTCTGAACTTTTTCATTTGACCAACTACAAACTCAACCACTTCCTAGGTCTCCCAACATTTGTTGAAACATGGGAACATCAAAAGAAGTCTCGTAGCTGATCCCTTGCCCACATGAAGCCAGTGACTGCTGTGAGAGTGAATGTATAGGGCAGTATATGGATGGCTCTACTTGGACTTTGCCCACCATACACTGACATGCATAGACCATAAGAATAGGGAGGGTCTTTGGCACCACAAATGACTTTGTTGGACTGAAGAAACTGGGTGAGGAACTTGAACATTAAAGGTGCAAGAGATGTAAGAAATGGTGATGGTGGACAGTTGAAAATACAAAACAGAAACTCTTTTTTTTAGACAGTTCATATTTATGTTTTACGCCATTTATCATTGCAGCTTGTAAAGCTTTGGCTTCTGTTTTCAATCATTTTTATTGTTGC
This sequence comes from Pyxicephalus adspersus, assembly GCF_032062135.1. Lineage (NCBI taxonomy): Eukaryota > Metazoa > Chordata > Amphibia > Anura > Pyxicephalidae > Pyxicephalus > Pyxicephalus adspersus. The sequence goes on along the minus strand of NC_092861.1, from coordinate 146,125,984 downwards.
TTCAGACACCATTTGATTCTCTCTCTGAATTGCTAAGGCAATGTGACCATGGCGTTTCTGAGGCCTGCAGTCTCTTGTTGCTGGATTCTGTGGACAAACATTAAGACTGCAGAAAAACTAGGGACTGTTCATGGGGAAGAATGGCCTTAATTCAAGAGCTTCAGTGTGTTTTCAATATGAACTAGATCAAACAACAAATGTTTACAGAATTGCACATATTTAAAATTGGTATCACTCCCTGGTGTATATAATGGCTTTGCCAGTTGTTTTTCACATTCAGCAATTGGTGGAAGTTGTATTATTGCAGCTGGAAGAAGACTTTTGCTTTCTAACATTTGCTCCCTTGGCCTGCCATGGCATTAAGTTTTTTGCCTTATTATTTACGACGCAGATCATTTGTGTTTTTTAGATGTATGTTTAGTAACAAAGTTGTTTTCTTGTATTAGTTTTCCATTGCTATTAAAGGATTAAACACTTTCAGCGTTTGAGCTCCAATGTGGAAGACCCACAAGTCTTGGTCAACCTTGCCATCCATTGGGAGCAGAAGGTTGGCATTTTTGGTGCAGAAGACTTATTGTCATATCACTTGGGGCTGTTCCTATCCAAAATAACTTTCTTGTCTAAAAAGACAAGGGCAGGTCATAGGGGACATGGGGGCACAATACATTAGGAAACAGAAATATTAAACCTGCTTTTGAGGTCAATGTATGAGGTCAAAAAGTGCATTCTGCATTAATTGCAGTGTTCCCTAATACTGTTCGGGCTTCTTCCAAAAAACTTGGATTTATACTTTTTTTTACCCCAATGTACAATGATAAGAGCAGCAAATGTCTCTGTCACTTTGCTTTCTATTCCTATCAGCATTCTTCTTGTGCTACAACACCCCTAACAGACTCTTTGTGCTGCTTCTTCTTTCTGGGCTCTGCAGGAGGCTGATATGCGGTCGGATTTAGGGGATTAGAAGGATTTATAAATGATTTTCAGAGGGTGAGTAATAGATGCCACATCCCTATTAAAGTTACATGGCATCAACAACCAACGTTCAATTCATGTAATCATATAATTCATGTCATCTTAAAACATAACACCATTGGTAAAATAAAGCTTTCATCAAAAGAAAAATATTTTCACAATAACATGTAAATAGTATTGTTGTGCACATAAATAATAACAAAACATGTCTCAAACACTCAACGCGTTTCGCGTTAAAGAATCTGCTTCATCAGGCGTTTTATTTAAAGAGAGAGAACATGGATCTAAAATAGTATGTACACAATTTATATTGATATAAATATAAAACACAAAGAAATTCATAACCATAAATAACTTTTGAAGATCAAAATCCTCCTCACTGATAACACTTACTGAGATGGCAAACTGCCTGCAGGGGCAAATCAGATGGCTTCAGACTAAGGCTGGGTACACACGTGCAATGATTACAATATTCCTTTCCACTGAGAAAAGAATGCACGATGCATGAATGAGCTCTGTACATACAGCGCCATTCTGCTCTATAGAGAGGGGAGGGGGAGAACTACGGAGCGGCACCCAGCTGTGCTCTCTCCCTTTCACTTGCATTGCAATCATTCCTCATCCGTCCTCCACCAGGATGGACGAGCATTGTACACACATCAGATTCTCATCCGATATCAGCCCTGAGACGATTATCGGACGAGAACCATTGCACGTATGTAGGTAGCCTAATTAATAGTCTTGACAAAAGTGTACTTAAACTAAACATTTTTACTTTACATAAAAGGGTAGACAACTTGTATGTATAAAGCAAAAATGTTAATTTATATTTATTTTTTTAGGTGCAACACGCTTGTTTTAAAATAAGGGTGCAGCACCTCCCATATCAGTATTGATCACCGGGCATCCCGGAAGGCTCAGGGTGCTCCCTCTGCCCATCCCCTAATCTTGGGGACATTTTTCTACAAAGGCAAAGAGATGCCGATCTCACGCATGCGCTTCAAGATTGGCTCTTTTTTTTCTTCCCCTTTATAACAGGTATAACGCACCTGTGTAGTGTGAGATCAGGTGATGTGCCAAGACAAGAAGAAGACGGAAGAGAAGAAGATGGCGCCTGGTGCTTCCTCGGCGCTGGGACGAAGAGGAATTCCAGGACGGCGTGGGACCGGATCGAGGGAAGGACCAGCACTATCCAGGGATCTGCAGGAATAACAGTAAGTGTCATTTTTTTGTTTTCAGTTTACTTCTGCTTTAGGTAAAATATAACTAGAAATCAAAAAGAAAGAGTCTGCGAAAAGGTAAATTGAAAAATCTAATCATTATTCACAGGAACATTATTAACCACCTGAGTGTTACACTGAGGTCTAGATTTCTGTACCAAAAGCGTTACACTGTTTTTCATGAAATTTTTTTTTTTAAATTGTAGACCTGTAACTTACAGAAATATGTCGGAACAAGGGTCTAGTAAATATCATGAATATAAAAAATGTTTCAAACACACAATCATGTAAAAAAAAAAATACTTTTAATAAAATTAAATAAAAGACACAAAATTCAGCTTAAACAAGAACACATAAATAAATGAAAAATACTGAAAATGCGATAATTCGGTATACTGTTTAGTAATATATTTTTCTAAATCACCTCCCTAGTGTCCGTCACATACCTATAGACAAAACCACATAAATATATTTTGTATTATTTTGTATTGGATTGGATACAGGACTTTGTATTGAATCCAATACAAAATATTTGAATTTCCCGCTACGACCCCCATCGACGGGCGCATGCACGGACATCATCAGGAATCGCCGAGGGACGCGTACGTGAACGCCGGGTGTTATAATTCTTTCCAAACTTCCATGCAAAATGTGTTAATTTCTTTGCATGAAAATTTATTTTAGATTGTAGGCTATAATTCACCGAATTACTCAATAATTACTTATAATTCACCGAATTACCGCATAACACACCGAAATATGTCCAAAATTTTATAAATTTAATAAAAAATTTTTTATAAAACATAAAAAAATCTTAAATAAAAAATCTTTAAAAAAAAGTTTAAAAAAGTTTAAAAAAAAAATAGTGTATAATGTAATGTACAAGTACAGTAGCTTATATAATGTATATATATAATACAATTTTATATATATTATATAAGGATTTCTTTGTATTGAACTCAAAACAGCTTTTTTGTATTGAGTTCAATGCAAAGGATTTTAAATTTCCCGCCCCGCCTCCCACCTGCACCGACGCATGCAGCGACGTCACCGGGAAACCCCGGTGATCGTACCTGCACTTGCCGGATGAAGAAAGAAGAGAGAAGACAGGTCACGAGGAGCTGCGGGGAGAAGATGAGTATTTTTTTTTTAGCGATCGACGCTGGAACAGAACGGATCATCGCAGCGGGGACCAGGTAAGTGAGGGGATTTACACAGTGAGAAAAGTTCAGGTTTATTGATTTTTGCAAAATCGATAAACCCGAACCAAGGTCGAGTTTAACGGTCGGGTGGTTAATAATAATAATAATAATATTATTATTAATAGGAATAAATAGGGGTAGAGGGGAATAACAATCTAATCTAACCAGCAGACGACATCCATGTATTAGATCCATATGTATTTTACTGTTAGTTCCTGTAAAAAAAAAACACAGCATCGCGTTCCAAGGTGAAAGGTCCGGTTTTTTGTGTATAAAAGCTTTTTTTTTGTTGTGTTCAGGTAATCACATTGTTGGTAATAAAACATAAGGAAACTTAATGATCTATTACAGAGCCGCATTGATACCTGCCTTTTATATTAAATTGTGTATCACAATGTTTTTACCTTTGCATTAGCGTTCAAAAATATACGTCTATCTATAAGTTCTCCTTGTAGAGCCACAGGAAGGTAAATGAAGAGATAAGTATATTATAAGAAAGGGAATCCCAAAGGTCGTCATTCTTCTACATCCACCAGTTTTTGTACATAATTATGTCCCAGAGGAGCACAGATAGTGTGCTGATATAATGTATGACAATACTGCTGGATCAGACTTTGGTAATCTCAATGACAAGCTAATAAAGTCAATCAAGAGTAAATAAAATAAATTAAAGATATTGGACTCCATGTACTAAACGGGCAACTTGCATGGGGTCACTCTGCAGCCAATATCTTTCTTATGCCTTGTTCTGAATGATGTCTCTGTATGGAGGTGACATCTTGGTAGAGGCAGGGCTTTGCTTCCTTAGAGCTTCCAGCAAGGAGAACAGTGACATCAGAAGAGACAAAATCAAATCTCTCAATACTTATAGCCAGAGGTATCAATGCCTTAACCTCTCCATATGTGGTTCAATATTACTGCACAATCTTTGTACAATCAGCTTCAGATTTACCAAAACTTTGTAATACGAGGACCTACCTATGCAATCCAACCTACCTGTATCCAGTAAGGAAGGCCCTCGTATTACATAATTGTTGATAGATATAAAGGGGAGTATATGGCCAGCTTATAACATGCTGTAGATGTCCCACTGCAGATTTACAGCTATGGGGCCAAAGGTACCAGAATGCCTAGGCACCTTCACATACCAGGCTACCAGGCTCTGTACTGCTATTTTAGAGAAAAAATAGATCCTTCCGAATTAGAGATGTCAAGCTAATTCGATGTCAAGCTAAAAAGTTTGATCTCACGGCGAAATTGAACATGTAAGTGAGAACGGCCTTGTGATTTGCCGTGAGGTCGTGTGTGTAGGTGCACTAAACTCCAACTCCAATCAGCTGTGACCGCAGGCGTACTACTGAACTCATATGACCTCTCAATGGAGAATCTCTATTGAGAGGTCATATGAGTTCAGCTGTGACCGTACAGGTTCCCACACTCCCTGGGCTGTACTTATCATTCATCATTGATAAGTACAGCCCAGGGACCGCTGGAACCTGCACCATGGATTCACGAAATCAGTCCGCTAAAACCTTGCGGACCCATCGGAATTTCGTGGAAAATTTTGCGAGACTTTCAGAGGTATTTTTGCTCACCCTTATTCAGGATACTGCTTGGGCATATTTAACATTTCTAAATGTTCCCCATAGTGTCCCTATACCAAATCCTCACTTTTTGAGTTAAGCTATACCTAAATTGTTTTTATTACCATGAGTTGGAGCAGGGCAGCAAATGTTAAATCAAGTTAAATTTAACCTCCCTAGCAGTTCATTTCTTTCCGGTTTTATATGTCTAAAACCAGTACATTGTTTTCCATAAAAATGTATTTTACAGTATAATATAAATAGTATGAGTATAATAAAGAAACACAAAATCATTTAAAACCAATAAATTGAATAAGATAAAAAATCTTTATATTAAAAAAAAAAAATTAAAATAAATTTTAAAAAATTTAAAAAAAAACAAAAACATATTTTTCTCATACTATTATATATACTGTAAAATAAATGTTCTTGAAAACAATGTACTGCTTTTACACATAAAAATCCAATGTATTGCATGCAATACAGTTATTTTGAATTTCCCGCCCCGCCCGGCCAGAACTCCCCGGGTGACTCATCGGAGCAGAAGCAGGAAGAAGAAAGAAGACGGAGATCATGGAGCTGGACGTCGAGGGACCCCGGCAGATCAGGTAAGCGCTCTATTTACTAACCTTCCCTAGGTGTTCCAACCCGGAGAATGGCTCAGGGTTACCACTTGTAGCAACTTTTTTTTACCCCGAGTCACTCTCGGGGTTACCGCTAGGGAGGTTAATGTTTTTAAAAGCTGTGACCCAAAAAGGCCAAGCAGAAGGTAAAGGATTAGTCACCCAGTAAGTCAGGGAACACATTCGGTGAATCTCCTGGGGTTGTGATGCAATTTGTTAATGCACAATATGGTATGAGTACAAGTTTCTGCCCTTGGAGGTGCCAATCTGCCTCCTGTTTCTACCAATTGACATTAGATGGCCACATTAAACCCAGTAGAAATGCAGTGTGGTCCACCAAGCCATCATAGTTGCTGGCAATGTGGGATGGCCAGGGAGGGTAAGAGGGGAAGGGGGTAGATATTATGGTGTTTTAAAAGCCTTGGCACTCCAGCATATGTGAGCTTCATCCTCTGTTGCAGTAATCACATCATCCTGCACGGGCCAAGCTTCTCCTTTCAAACCAAGAGGGTCTAGTTCTGCAGGCCTGGAAGTTGAGGCAACTAATTGTAAGCATTCAAATCACTGGAAATGTCTATGTACATTGCATTCACAATGGAGAAGAAATGTGACCATTGCCCTCAGACGCCCCAAGAATTGATGGAGTTTCTGCAATGAATTCATTAGTTCCAATCTTAGTACTTTCTGACCTTCTGGATCACTGCTGGGCTTGGGAAGGGATCCTCCTGCCAGGACAGGAGATAATAGAAAACTTCTCCAATAGGTTTTTAACAAGGACCTGTATTGCCAATAGAATCTGCCAATGGTCTTTAATAAAATTCCTCCAAAGCTCTTCACTCTAAGACCCTAAAGACGAATCTCCCGGTGACCATTACATCCAGACCAAGAGAAAGCCCCATGCATCAGGATGTTTCTCATCCTAGGTAGTCTTTTTCCTAATCCCAGTGGTCTTACACCCCATTTCTGTGTTTAGTACCTAAAGTCGCTTTCACCTAATGTAAAAGATTGGGGTCTCCTGGCCTTCCAGGTCCAATCAGACATCTTCAAGGAATACATGCAAGCAATACAAGCCTCCTGGAAGTTATAAAGGTTCTTCTTGTTCCTTCAGAAACCGACAAAGACAACAATGCTGTAACCCAGCGGTCGCTAACCTTTCTGACCTCACAGACCTCTAAATTATTCATTTTAAATCCCGCAGGCCATTATTATGATTTTTTTTAAAAAACATAAATAAATTTGTAAAATAATGATTTTCCTAATGGTGCTTGCAAGGACTGTGGCGGCTCTGATTCATTGATCAGCTCACTGTTACGTGAAGTATTACCATTGTTACTATTATCATTAGTTGTATTATCTTTGGTATTACTACAGAAATGCAAAGTATTTTTTATATTATTTATAAATTATCGGTTTATTTCATTTCACTCTAAGACCTAACAAGAAATGATAGTTATCAAAGTCAAACTATTTGTTGGCATTTGTGAACATAATAATCTGATGATGGGTACACTGTAAAGACTTTTTGCTTTGTAGTGTACCAATTATATTAGACCACCAGAGGGCAGCAGAGTCCTGTAACAGATTCTATATATTCAGCTGGACTGATTACACTTGGATCACATTCTAGGATAAGGACAGATGGTGTCACGGCTGCTTGAACTGATCACTTTCTCTCAGCCTAAAATGTCACCCGTGACACTAAACAGATTCCCAACACTGCAGGTTTTTGTGTAATTCTGGCACGGAACTTACAGAGTGTGGAGGAGAGTTTCAAAGGTGTGTAAGAGTTTCCTTACTTCCTGTTCTGGTGACACCAAGACAGGAAGTGATGGAAAATCTTGTCTTGGTAACACAAGTAATAATGGAGAACTTCACAAACAAAGACACAATCAGCATTACTATGTAAGGGTTACAACCGCAGCCTGTCCAGTGCGCCATAATTACCTAGAGCCATACAAGAAATCCGCAGGACGAGGAGATTCTGATCATTTCCTGTCTCCCTATTTGTGGTCATTAGGACAGGAAGTGAAGAGAAATAATTCTTTCTCCTGTTCCTAGTGTCTGAAACATGAACTGACTAGAGCCCAACTGATGCCACCGCTACTCACGTTTAGGCCTGGCACACAATTATCTATAAGAACAATCAAGCCAATCTGATCCTCCATCTGATTGGTGATTTCAGGAGCTGGCCCCACCCCCAAGGATCCATAGGGCTGAATATTGCACATATGCACTGATTGAGTGATTACTAATCTGTGAATTGGACTGGAGGGGTCACAGAATACATTGGCAGAGGATCTGCTGCTGTGTAATGGCCTGAGGCAGCTGGGAGAGAATTACAATGTTCTATAGAGGAAGAAACCAAACTGCTCCTCATGGGTTGTCTTTCCACCAGCATGCAGGAAGAGTCCAGGAGGAGGGGAGGGGCTCAGATAAAAAATGGGAATTCAAAATGAATGAACTTACCTGTAGTGTAAATGGAACTTAACCTGAAGCAGTTATTTTTTTCAGTATAATATACCCGTACAGCATCACTCATACTGGCACAGAGCAAGGGGAGTAAGTAATGGAGAAAGGGACTGAAGCCTGAATTCTAAAGATAATATTGATGAGCGGTACTTTGACCTATTCTTGCCCTTTTGGGCAAAGGTTTCACAATACAGATCCTCTTTAAGCACCCCGGCTGGTTTAGAACAAAAAAAAAAACACCCCCTACTTGGTTAGAACAGGACAGAACCCCTGATGGTGTAGAGCAGTGCAGCAACCATGCTGATTTAGAACAGAGCAGCACCCCAGCACATACTGGCCCTCATGCATGTTTAGAATAGAGCAGCTCCCCCTGCTGGTTTAGAACAAAATAGCACCCTCTGCTTGGTTAGAACAGAGAAGCACCCTTGATGGTTTTAAACAGAACAGCACCCCCTGCTGGTGTACAGCAATGCAGCACCCCTGCTGATTTATAACAGAGCATCATCACAGCACAGATTAGCACTCATGTGGGTTTAGAACAGAGCAGCTCCCCCTGCTAGTTTAGAACAAAATACTGAATACAGAATACAGAACTGAGCAGTACCCCTTGCATGACCAGACCAGTGTGGCACCCCTGCAGGTTTAAAACAGCACCCCCTACTGGCTTAGAACAGAGCAGCATTCTTGCTGGTTTAAAACAGAACAGCCCCCTCTGCTGTATTAGAACAGAATAGCACCCCCTGTTGGATCAGAACAGAGCAGCACAAAGCAGTAAATCTGACATCCACCAAACATTCTCTAGTAAATGGTCACTGTCACATGGACCTGGAAGATTCTCCACCAGGGAATGTTTGGTGAATGTCAGATTCCCTGTCTTATAAGTAGACCTCCATGTATTTTAATGTTTTACTTAGCTGACTTCTTTTAAAGCCGGTGACAGATTTCTCTACAATTTCCATAAAGTCGCTGAGTGCTGTGGAATTAAGTTGAGTTAATCATTTTTGCATGGATTACCTCTATCGTCAGCCTGCAATCTCTACACAAGCACAAAAGTGGAGTAATTATGTCCTCCCCTCCCGCGTTCAGCGGGGACACATCCCAAGCGTGCAGCAAATTTCATTTATTCCCCCTGCCTAATCTTTTCTACTCAATGCTCAGACCAGATCCAGCTTGTGCAGCGCTTGAATGGAGCTCATTACCTGAATGGCATGCTGGAGATGTTTAACTTATTAAGGGCCAGGAATGCTGGAACCCATAAGGTCAGGGGAATAAGAGGGTCACATGGCCCGTATGTGATGGGGCAAAAGAATTTTGTAACCCGTTGTTGTCTGTGTATTGTCATATATTAGGGCGGAGAAGTCTAATTGGAAAAACAAAAAGAAATACACTGTAATACCTAAAGGTCATTGTCAGTAATGATGACGTATACGTATACATGGACCCCGATCCAACATATAAAGCAGCATATATCTATCTCCATCAATGTTTCTGCAAATATATATATTTCTATGTTATATCCCAACTCTAAATGACACTCATCAAGCGTTACAAAAATCTACAAAAGCAGCTCAGGATGCAATATTCACCTTCAGACTGTAATTATTGTCCGCAGTACTCCTTTTAACCACAAGATGTCCTCAGTCATTTATATTGAATGACACATGGAGACTTTGGGCCTTTCACTTAGTAAAGTGAATGATCTCCCCTGCAAACCTGCAGAACACATCTTCCCTTTGTAAAATAGACAGCTGAGGTGCTCTATAATCCAGCAGGGGGAACGTCAGCCAGGACCTTTCCATTGGGTTGTGGGTTAAGGCAGGGGTATCCAAACTTTTTGCAAAGAGGGCCAGATTTGGTGATCAGTATGTGCCCACTATAACGTAGGAGATTTCCTGTGCACACATGGGGACTCCCATCCTGACGATTTTGCCTGAGTAGCAGGCCGAAAATTGTATGGTGGTTGAGCAACTCCAATAAAATAGCTTTTTTGTACGTGTGTATTTTATATTATGATCAACAGTGCTGGCGGGCCGCATATTACTGATTTTATGAGGCTGCAGGCCGGTGAAAATCTGAACATGGGCCGCAATTGGCCCCCGGGCTGGACTTTGGACATGCTTGGGTTAAGGTCTTGTTTTTGTGCAAACCCCAACAATTTGGGGTTTAAAATTAGATCAGATACACAGAATCTTTTTTTTTTTTTTGAATGGGGAAGAGTCAGGTTTTTATTGCTGTCTATATCACCATTGGAAAATTTTAAGCTCACATCCTGTCCCAAATGACACCAATAACCGGGACAGGAAGTGACATGAAATCCCATTCTGGGGGTCACAGACAAAAATGAAAAACTGGCAGAGGTACCAATCCTGTACTGGTTGGAACACTTGTTGCTTGCACTGAAACAGAATAGAAAAGCTGGGGTGTCACATGACCGTGCTTTTAGATGCTTAACAAGAACATCATTTTTTTTTTTGATGGCCAGTAATCAGTTTTGGGGCAGATGGAGACACCTAGAGACCACCTTTGGGTTTAGACTGGAAATCTGATCCCCGCCCTTTCCCTTTAAACACAATCTTTAAATATAAATACGTTTTTTTCCATCCCGCCAACGTATTCTATAATCTGCGTCTGCAGTACCGGTAACCATTCGCCTGCCTTGTCTTGGCACGGCTGATAAGTGGAGACACTGCTGACATCTTCGCTTTTCCAAATCCTGGGCGCTGCAAATCCTTTTGATGATTAGGAGGCGCGATGATGCAATCACCAAATGAAAAGAGTCGCAGCCAGCCATGCATTTCCATATGTATGAGATCAAATATGGATTTTCTCTGTACGGGAAATGCTGACTGCTGGAGCCCTGACATCTGCTTCTGGCTCCAAAAAGCTACAAGATATTACAGGCGGCTGAGAAATAAAAAGGCGTTTTTTGTACATCGCTTCTTTCTGTATTTATTGTGGGCAAGAGCAGAAAAAAATATGAAATATTAAATACATTTTTTCTTAAGAGTTTGTATTCTGCTTTACAGCCAGCAGGGGGAGCCCTAAGGCACCTTTCCTAAACTCTTGGCAGGTTAATCACCTATGTGATCATTATTGCTCAGGTGCCCAAATGAACCTCTGTTACCTTACAAACCTACCTTAAATGCATGCATGCATAATCATTTTTTTCATGACTATATGATGCTAATATTTGCTACACAGAGATCTAAACTCACTCACAGGAAGAATGAATAAAGAGCAACAAACACACAATCATATTTTTTAAAATATATTCTTACTTTGTGAAAGTGTTGCTTTGTGCAGTAAGTCTGTGTAGAGCAGGGGTGTCAAACTCTGGCCCAGGGGCCAAATCTGGCCTGCCACATCCGTTTTTTGGCCCCCAAAGAGTACAAATGAGTTGCTGGCCCTCCTCTGCATTGAAATAACGTTGCTACTACCATTCCTGGCATCACTCGCGTCTATAGACCAGCAGCCTGTCATTGGACTGTTTTATAGATGCAGGGAAATGAAGTAGCGGTGCTATTTCTCTAATATAGGCTTGTTCCAGATTGAATGTGAATCAAAACCTCTTTGTTTCCTTATGAAAAGGGTTTATATCTAATGAGAAAGAAAAACTTTCTCATTTTTTTCAATATCAATTTTTCAATAAACTTCAAGTTTGGCTCGCTAAGCCAAACTTTGTCAAAGTTTTTTATTTTGACCTACTTTGTATTTGAGTTTGACACCCCTGTTGTAGAGTTCTGGTGTTTTCACTACTGGTATCTGAGCACTAGAGGGCAGCAGAGTGGCTGCAATATCATCTCCCTGCCTAAAATGAAAAAATCCACATCCAATGATTCTCTACATTGTGTATCATGAATGTGGGTGTTACACAGAGTTAAACACAGTTAGTCTCAGCTCTCTATAGCACAAATGAAGATATTGGAAAGTGAATTGTAGTCACAGGCATTAAGAATTTGCTGTTTCTGCAATCATTCTGCATAGAGGCTGATGATGGTCTTCTGGCTAAGCACTAGAGGGCAGCAGAGCGGCTGAAATGTTAGCTTTCTTTAAGAAAACTTCATGTCCCATGATTCTTTGCATTCGGTATTATAGTTGCAGTCCCAACCACTCCCATTTATGTGAATGGGAGGGGGTGGAAACCATTTTTGCATGGTGCCTGACAACTCCTTCAATCAGAGTGCCTCTCTATGTTCAAGGCGTGATGCCAGTGCAGTCAATAAACACCCTTTTGTTTGTAATTATATATGTGATTAATATGGTTGGCCATCATAGGGATCACCGAATAGGGAACCTTTCTGGTTGTATTTAATAGTCTGATTGCATTTAATATATGAAAGCAATACTAGAATCTAAATATGACCTGGTATCAGCAGCTTGCAGTCCATGTTGATTGGAGGAGAAGGATAAGTCATGGATGAGTGTATCACTGTCCACTTGGGGGTTCGTCCGGGATCACCAATAAAATTGAATGGTGCTTGCCATTAGACTGAGGACATCTAGTGGCAGAAAAAGGTGCTACAAGAATAAAGGTACTAAAGCAGAAAAATTGAGTTCCGCTTTAAGAAAGGAACACAAATTTGAAAAGATATAGCAGCAGCACTCAAAGCCTGCAGCGGTTGTCTCTGGGATGCTTCCGCGATCCCCCCCAATCAATTTATAAACTGACAAGTTAAGGGTTGTCACTGATCCGCAGGCTCCACACATTAGCGTACATCCCATTATCTTTTAAGAAAATATTTCGCCATCATAAGAATTCACCTGGGGCCTCGCGTCTTTGATATTGTTAATAGACAAAATGAGAGCAGCAAGACGGAATGGGAGATGAGTATTACAAAAGATAGCATCACAAAGCACTTGACTTCCAGAGACAAACACCCGGGGCGCAGACAATGCTGCACAAATTAAATGCTGTTGATGCTTTGTACTCCAGCACAGCGTTAGGCAGCATGGAAGTGCTGAAAATGAATTATCTTGACATGAGGAGAACATTGAGGTCGCTGCTGACTAAAATATACAGAACATGCCGAAATGAAAATCAGGAAAATACAAAACGAAGGCGAATAGGCGCGTGTATTGGTGGAAAAAGCCCAAAGGTAGTCTGAGCTTTTGCAGCAAAGTAAAGGGACACAAATGGTTATTTAATGTACTGCACTGCATAATATGTTGGTGCTATACAAATCGTATATAATAATACTAATATTAATATATAATATTAAAATGTTAATGCTTTCATTGTCTTGCTTTTATTCACTCCTTAATGACTCTCTAGCACTACCCCAGCTCATCCCACCAAGCATAGGGATCAGTGTGCTATGCAAAGGTTTAACATGTTCCTTGCAACTACCATGCTCCAATCAGCAGGGGGCGCAAGTGTGCAACAGGTGTGCCAGACAGAGTGAAATCACCTCCGTCCACCTGATATTATTATTATTATTATTATTATTATTATTATTAATAAACAGGATTTATATAGCATCAACATATTATGCAGCGCTGTACATTACACAGGGGTTGCAAATGACAGACGAATACAGACAGTGACACAGGAAGAGAGTTTACAACCAAAGAGTTTACAATCTAGGGGAATTAACACACAATGACATTTAATTATTCATCTCTAGAATGGAAACAATGTTTATTAGTGTATGCATACCCATACCACCATTGCTGTCCAACCATAGACAAGGGGCAGGTCCTGGACCAGGCTGTGTTGCCGAATTGCAATGTAGCCTACAAAGAGGTCTCAGCAAGCCCAGGACCTCAGGATAGGCTAAACTAGCATTTATCCAGAACCCCCCACCTTCTCCAGGTCCCTATTTGACAGAATGGCAAGGGGTTATTATGCTGTGCCTTTAGGGCCCCCACTTTAGAGCCCAAATTGGTCCAAAGCTGTCAGCAGGGGTGTATGGATCATAAAACTTGCTGAACACATTATAAAACCCTTGGCAGGTAAGACAACCCACAAATATGTAATATAAAGCAGAGGCAGACATAGGGAAGTGCAAAGAATGCACAACCATCCTCAGCTAACAGGGGCCCCCACAAGGGCCCACTGATTGCTACATCCACCACTTATTTAAAAGTATATTAACCAATGTTCAGGAGTCTGCAGATTTCTTTATAAATGCATTTCCTGGGTAAACGAGGTAAAAGGTGCTCAGGAACCAATCAAATCATTGATTTATTGCCTTACTAGAAATAGAGAACAAAAGGAGCAATTCGATTGGCTGGTTATGGTCACAGCTGCTTCAATCAGCAGAATCTAGGATGTTGAATGAGCAATAGTTTTGTGTTTTATCTGCGTATCCCATTGATATCCCTCTCACGCTGCAGACAACATACATCTCCAAATAATTCATGCATTCAGAGATGACTGATGTTTAATGGATGAGATAGCACATAAAACCTCTCAGCGGGCAGACTATAATCCCCATAATCACAGCCATTAATACATATCGATTTCCAAATCACCGTCTACTCGCAAACAGCAATCAGGCGCCAATCAGGGAAGTTAAGCGTGCAAGGTAGACGAGAGGAAATATTGAACATCGTCTGGATTATGACGGACTGTTTATACAAATGTGTTAGGAAGAGCGAGCTGGTAAAAAAAAATCTGATGGGAAGAATTGGGAAGAGCAAATACGGGAAATGAGAGTAATGATTCCGCAAATTGATAATATAATACAAAGTGTGTAGGAATCAAACATTTTCACATTAAAGGGCCCATTTGGTTTTGGGGGTCACTGGATAGATAAAACAGCATTTTAGGTTATTAAAAAATAAGCCTTACCAACATTTGTACAGATATTGTTCTAATTTTTAAAAAAATTGGTATTTGTTGCAGATGTAAACAATTTTTACCTGTTTTTTATAATAAAATAAGCCTTTTCTGCAAAACTAACCTTCATTCTGGCAATGTCTTATACAAAAACCCTCCACTAGATGGCGCTGCTCTTCTGGGTTGAAGGACGACCATACCTTCATGGCTGGTTAGCTGATGGAGATAACATTGCACCATGGCTGTGTAATGTCATGGTGTAGTCACCTATTGAAGCTCGTGTGACAATGCAGCCCATTTGGGTGGTGGGGATTCAGTGTTGTCACCCCAAAACAGGAAGTGCTTGAAAAATCTTCTGTATAGGATCAACAAATATTTTATTAATAAAAGCTACAGGATAAAAGAATTGAGATTTTGTTTTTAAGTAAGCTTGCACACACTTGGTCAGGGAATGCATTTTTATGATTAGAAAGAAGGTGAATGAGGGCCCTGGACCCTACTCAACCCACTGGGGCCCAAAGTCAGTTCAATGGGAAGTTAATTCTGCTCATTGGCACACTGTTCACTATGCCCGTGACTGTTTATACCCCAACCACAGAATGTTACCGGGTATAAAAAAACCCTTAAAATCCACCCTTACCCCTACATTTTCTGGCTGCTGCAGAATAGCAGTTGATAATGGTTACAGTAAGCTGCCTATAAATACACACGTGTCCCTGTCTTCCTAATCCCTGAATGAAGACGGAAGTAATATTTCAGGAGAAGTAAATGAAAAGCTCCGGGGTTAATTATAAAAAATGATGAATGGCTGAGTCCGTGCGGCAGATCACAGCGCCCGCCATTTCTCTTGCTCTGATTAGTGTTACTCTCAGCGTGGAGTTCACTGAACGTATCAGAGATCAGATTAATGGAGCACCAAGGGAACCGACCAATACCGCGGCCCGGGAAGGGGGGCAAATTATTTGGGGTTTTCTTTGTCTTTAAATTGATGTTTTATATCCAGGTCAGACAATCTTTTATGGATCTTGGACCAACCAGAACCAGGGAGCACCCCCGACATACAGAAACCCCGCTATCATTATGTTTTTATTTCATTCATTGAGGGCCCGTAAAATATTAATGGGCCACTGCCCCAAAAATGTTACTGCACAGCGAACAATGTGATTGGACCCTTAATCTGCCAATACATTATATTACAGCAAATTAAATTGTTTATTACATTGTATTTCTTTATAAATATTACTGCGTGTTGGTAACTCTGATCATATCTAACTTTATCCATGTGCAGGAGGGGATCAGTGATAGTCAACCTACTATATATATAGGGGCCCTCAAATGTGGCCCCAAGATCACCAAAAAGCTTCACATATTACATAGACATATAAAAATATAAAAATGGTAAAAAAAAAAAGTGGTCAGAGACTGCAGACATTGTACAGGAGACAGTCAGAGACTGCAAACATTGTACAGGAGACTGTCAGAGACTGCAGACATTGTACAGGAGACGGTCAGAGACTGCGGACATAGTACAGGAGACGGTCAGAGACTGCGGACATAGTACAGGAGATTATTATTATTAATAAACAGGATTTATATAGCGCCAACATATTACGCAGCGCTGTACATTAAATAGGGATTGCAAATGACAGACTAATACAGACAACGATACAGGAGGAGAAGACCCTGCCCCGAAGAGCTTACAATCTGTAGGTTGGGGACCAGGGTTCATTTTATTCTTCCTATCACTAAGTTTCACGTCTGAAAGAAGATTTCACACAGAGGCAAAACTTTTCCAAAAAAACTAAAACTTTTACTAAAAAACTTTATTAGAAACTTGAATTTGTGTTTCTTATGATTGTGTTGTTAGTTTTAGGTTCCAGATTGATTACAATTGTTACTTTTTGCTGACAATATTGTTACATTTATATTTTCACTGACAATATTTTGATCACTCACTATAGTCTCATAGACCCATTGAGTTTTTATTAATGCTCCCGGCCATCCAATCAGGATAAGTATTAGCAGCAGTTATTTTTAGAAAAGGTTTTTCAAATAGTTCTTCTTTTTCAATTTGATTTCAGGATGAGTTTCAGCAATGTTCTCTACTAAGAAAAAATTGATGGAGAGCAGTAAGCGGTCTCAGTGAAACATCATTACTTAGCACAGCAAAGTGAAATAGAATCCATTAATCACTCCGTCCGTCAGCCCTTTGCATCAAGCTTGTTAAATATTAGATATGCAAATCAACTAGCGGAGTGTAACTATTAGTAAAAGTCCCAGATTGTGGACAAAACTTTGCTCAATATTTGTAGTTTGAATTGATTGTTGGTGATTGTTTCAGGTAACTGTTTGTGAATGATCTGCTCTCCTAAGAAAAAATATATCGGTTAGTTATTTGGCTTTCCCCCATGATTGGCTTTAGACCTGTGGTCACCAACCAGTGGTCCCCGGAGAGAAAATTCTGGTGGTCCAAAAAATTTAAACATTATTTGCATAATATTTTAATAAATTCCTATATTCAGAATTTAGCCTTTATATTGCACTAAATTCAAAAACTGTACTAGAGATGTGGAAGTTACTTTTTTAATAAGAACCCCAATGGGGCTACAGAAAAACTGGAGTTGGGCAGCAATGGTAACAAGGTGATGTTGATAATGCACCAGGAAAGACTTTTCAAAAGTACACTTAAACCGTCATAGGTAAAATAAAAACTGAAGGTGGTTTCTACAGGTGCACATTGCTGGAATCTCGCTTTCTCTGCATCTCTGCTCCATAATATATTTCTGCATCATGTCTTCTGACAAGCCCGGCCAAGCAAAGAGTCTGAACGCTTTTTAAGTGTCAGGCCGGTGGTGATTGACATCTTTGTGGATTACTAAAGACCGCTCCTGATCTTTTCATCCTTTCATCACTTTCACCTCTCTGCTTGTAAAGACAGAAAAAGTCATCAGAAGAAGTCCTGACTCAGCTCCGGAGCACAAACATAATCTTCGGGGTTATACTTGATTGCTGATCCTTTTATCTTTTCATAATTGAAATTCTAATTAGCTGTTAAAATGTAAATGAAGCAAGCAGGTTTTCAGAAGTTGGGATTACATTCATGAAAGACAAAGACATTCACTCATAAAAGGGTAACACACGCAACTTGTAATCTGTAAATGGATGAATGTGTAATATACACCGATCTGCCAAAACAATTGAAAACCACTGACAAGTGAAGAGAATACCATTGATTAGCTGGTTACAATGATTCCCGCCTAAGAGGTAGAATGTATTAGGAAGTGTATAGTCAGCTCCTGGAAGGGATGTGTGGGCCCAGTGAAAGGATTACCTCCCTGGTGGTAGGATTATTTTGTATTTTTAAATGTCAAAGAGATACATTTGACATTTAAAAATACTTCTTATTTTCAATTTCTCCTCTGGTCCCTCCCCCAATGCATGCCGCCCACCTGCACACACATCGTATGCCCGTCTGGCATCTGCATCCTCTAGCCCCACGTCTCCAACGTTCACACGCCGGGATGCAAGGCCATGGGATACAGATACCGGGGATAGTCAATGGGACGTAGATGCTGGCTGGGCATCACAAAGTGGACACAGATGCACCAGACCAGCATCGCTGGAGGACGCCCCGGGCTTCTGAGGACCAAGTAAACCCTCAATTCCACCCCAAGTGTGGCTCAGGGTTACCACTTTTTGTAATGAAATTTAAGCCCGAGCCACATTACTGCCAGGGAGGTTAATTTTAAAGACCTGATGAAGGGGATCAGAGCACCTCCAAAATGGCAGATCTACAGGGGTGTAACTGGAATGCAGTGGTTGGCACCTACCAATTGTGGTCCAAGGCAGGAAACTGGTGAACCAGGAATGAGTCTTGACAACCAAGGCCCATTGGTACATTTGGAATTTAGTGGTTGGTACCTAACAAAAGTGGTCCAAGGAAGGAGGAAACTGGTGAACCAGGAATGAATCTTGAGAACCAAGGCTCACTGATGCATGTAGAATGCAGTGGTTGGTACTTACCAAAAGTTGTTCAAGGATGGACAATCGGTGAACCAGCAACATGAGTGTTATGAGTGTCCTAGGCTCATTAGTACACGTGGAAGGGAAAGTTAGCTTAGCTTGTCTGATCAAGTTCCATGCTAAAGAGGTACTGTATCACAAATTGTTAAAAAAACAAACAAGGGAAAGGTATCAGAAGACCCAGTGCGTTACAGCTTGCAGCAAATGGGGGGATATAGCTGTAGATTATTGGTTGTGCTTGAAATTAAAGATATGGCACTCAATAGATCACTGTGGCATTGCATATTTGGACCCAGCAAAGGTAAATACTGTACAAGAAAAAACAGAATAAGGATTTTTTTTCAATTCTGCAGTGTGGTTATTTCTAGGGATTTTTTATTTTATTCCTGTACTTTTTCCCCAGGGTGAGGGGATGGATACCTTTGTTAAAAAATGGGCTCCCAGATTCCATGAAGCTCCCTACTCCACAACAAAATGAACTCCAAGCAGATTTCTATGAACACCTAAAGTGTCAAGTCAACTGCCAAAAGTGTATACAATGAACACCTGGGAGTCACAAGAAAACCATAGAGCAATAAAAAAAGGTTGCCTGGGCCACAAGCGCCCCAGATCATAACACGCCCCTGGGGACTGGGGACTTTTTTCAGTATGTTTTGCCTTCCATGGTTCATCCTCCCCTCTCACCAAAAGTGATAATATAAGTGAAACGTACCAGTAAATGATAAGTAAGGGTTCCTCCACAACACACTGCTCCTTGCAAGGTATCATATAGTACATTATGTATTCTAGATGCGTTGCATTGCAGGGCGGTACAACCAGTGGCAGTGCTTTAACCAAAAATATGCACTTTTTTGGGGAATACGGTGTATGTTATGCATCCCATTCAAATAATAATCAAAGATTTTCTAAAATATGAAGAAAAAAAAATACAGATATATGTTTTAGTCCCTCCTCCTTCTCCTTTTTCTGCACGTAATGGGGACATTCTGTCAGCCTGATTTAATAATTCTGCTGGTGGGCATCAAAGCACATGAGGGTAGACTATATATATATATATATATATATATATATATCTTAAAATGAGTTTGGTCTTTACTTTTTTAATTATAATGCAAACATAGAATTTGAAGTTTCAGAATCCATCCACAGGCATCCTGGAATACACAGGAGGTTAATACTAAGCCATTTCATCGAACTCTCTTACAGTAAAAGCATAATATGGACATTTATAGCTCTTAAACCAATTTGGGCAATTCTCGTGGTCCTTAATCCCGTTCCCCGTCTCTCCACTCCCCGACTCATCGCCGTGACCAGGCCTGCAGAAACAATTACACGCTAACTGGCCGTAATATGTTTTTCAGATGCACCCTGGGGAAATGAGTTAACGAGAGTGAACATAATATGGCTTTTGTGAAGAGCAAAATAGAGGGTATAATTCACCTCCGGAGTCTTCAATGTGACCTCGGGTGGCCATCTTGGAAATCTTGCCGCTATAAATCCAAAGCCCTATTACATTTCAATTTTCTTGGGATTTCTAAATATCATATTGTCAGATTCAGTCAAGGCAAATGGACGTTTTTGTTCTGTTTATTGCAGTGGAGAATTAAAACTCGGCTCCGAGTCGCTCTCAATTTTCTGTAAAAATGGATTTTTAAACTGTATTAATTTTCTATTTTGTTTTGATGGACGTCTCAGAGGCCAATTTCAGCAGGACATGGGGCAATTAGGGAACGCTGGGCTTAAAATGCAATATTTACTCAACTGTTAGGCTTAAAGCCTAACTCATTTTTCCCCTGGCTTAACTTTGTTATAGTCATGTGATCTGCAGGGTCCTCTTTGCCAATTCTCCTGTGGTTGGTGATCCTGGATGATGAAGGTGGTGCTCATGTGATGGCATGCCCCTCTCTATATCATTACTTTGTGCATAGTGCCATGTTAAAGCCCCTCAGGGGAGGGACCATGACATTTTACATTCACAGTATCTCACTCTTGTGAAAACTGAGGACACCTTGTGGTGAATAGGGCTTACTGCAGGGGTCAGAATGGGATTTTTAGTAAAAGTTTTGGCTTTGAAATGTTCAGCCTTGGTTGCCTAGGAGCATCACAGCCCTGATTAACGGGTGAAAAATACGGGAATAAAAGTCTGAAAGAAGGATAATGAAATGTAGCCATCCCATCTAAGGACTGGAAATCTCAAATTACCTCTTATCAGAAATCATGTGATCAATGCCTTCTGATCCTGAAGCCAGCAGGGGAGGGAGCCAGCCTTGGGTGGCCCATTTATTACTCGCAATTTGCCTTTCCCAGCAGGACTGTTAAGCTGAGTTCACTTGAAAAGCATCATTTTCTCAATCGTTTCTCAATGCATTGTGATGCATTTATCTTTTTTGGTGCATGGTAATGTGCTTTTGCGTGCATTTGTAAGTGAGATTACAGGAACACCCAGATGATTGTGGATAAAAGGTATGAACACAATGCACCCCAGCACTTATCTGCTGGTATGGATTTTTGGCACCCCAATGGAGTTATTTGGCATTTTATAGAAATGCATGCAGGAGGGTATTTAGAAAATGCATCATATCGCATTAGTGGAAACCCCAAACTGACTTTTCAATAGGAAATCAACTGTCTTTTAGCATCTGAAAATGCATGCGTTTAAAAATTTGGAGCAAAATGCACATAGCACCATTCAAACAAAAAATAAATTAAAAACTGCAAGCAGCCTGGTTCTATCGTTTCTGCAATAAAACACCTGCAATCCTCTTTCAGATGTAGACTGAGCTGCAAATGCATGCGCAATCCTGGCATACCATGCTGCAGGAATCAATGGACCATGCACATGTGCTGAGGTTACATCATTGTGAATGGGCCAACTAAAAAAAAAAGAACCAGTGAGGATGCCAGTAGGGATGGGCGAAAATCTTCTGAAACTTCCGATGGTTGCGCAAAATTTGGGTGAACTGATTTTGCGAAACCATCGGAGGATCGAGGAAATTATAACAGGGGGATTCACATGATTCCCTGAGAATCCTCCTGTTTGCAATCCCCGGGCACTAGAGGTTAATTAACCTCTAGCGCCCCGGGATCGCAGTGGAATCTGTGCAATCATTCTTGCAGCTCTGGGAATCCTGTTTGCAATCCCCGGGCACTAGAGCTTAAACGGGGACAAGCTTTCCTCAGCAAATCAGAGAGCACTAGAGGTTTTGAATGGGGAAACTTGTAACCCATTTAACCTCTAGTGCCAGGGATCGCACACTGAGCTGATCAATGAATGCAATCGATGCTTAAATTTGAGCTCGATCGGCGAATTTACATCGGCCATTCTCGCTTACTATTTTGGTAAGCGAGAACGGCTAAATTTTTGCCGCGAGATCGAGTTTTTAAAAACTTGCTCGCTCATCCCTAGGTGCCAGCACCAAGAAGGGAGCGGGGAAAGGTGAGGTAAGTAGACTTTAGGATTACTTTAACAGTCAGAGACAGGTCCACTTTAATAAAGCAGCGACGCATTAAGAAGACCCGATAATTTAATTGTTTAATCGTTTCTGCTTTTATCATTGGAGAAACATTTTTAAAGCAGAAATAAACTCTTACATTGCAACCAGCCAGGTCTTTAAATGCAGAAGGGACAGGCGATGTCTCTTCTGCAATAAAATAACCTTACCTGCATGATCGCAATTTGAAAAATACATTCACCTGTCTTTGTTCTTTTGGAAGCGCCGGTATCTTCTTCCGCTCCTCTTTTGATTGGCTGAGATGGCAGATCATTGACGTTCATTCAGCCCCTGGGAATGTCAGGGTATCTGGGTTATCCCGGCATCTTGCACTGAACATGCACTGATTCCTATTTAATGTACAACGCTGTGTAATATGTTGGTGATATATAAATACTGTTTACTAATAATAATGATAATTGCAACCAGGCAGGTAAGTATGTTTTACTGTAAGGGACATCACCTGTCCCCAAAAAACAACCCGCCTGATCACAATTCTTCTTTCCACTGTAATTACAATATATTTATATATTTCTGTTGCCATTATTTTTTATCAGCGGTGGTAAAATAAGACATTTCCTGCGGCCGCAGATTAATTGCTGACAAGCTGTCAATCAGACGGCGCCCAACGTACACATTACACGCCTGCTAATTCCGTCAATATCTCATTAATCACTCTGCCTCCTCTGCTAATGTCAGGCTTCTTCTGGGATCGCAATGTTTATTACATTTGTTCAGTTCCACAAATACTCTGGATAGTATATTTAATGTAATGGCGGTAATTGCTTTTCTGCTGTGCAGCGTATTTCATTTATTGTAAAACTTGCCGCTGTGATATTGATGTGTAAGGCTGCAATCAACTGCTATCCTGCAGCAGATGGAAGAGATACATAATGAGGGATTGAGAGGGGCAGAATACATTTTTACAGTTTGCAAAAAATTTGACTTTTATACCAAAAATATACAAAATATTTGTATAGCTCTGTAAGTAGAAAAGCTGCAGACTCTCCACCAGGGGGCAGCGCGTTACCCCTATTCTTTAAAAAAGATTTAAATAGCTGAATATAAATGATTGTAAAATGTGCTTTAAAGATGAAAAAAATCATAGTTTTATTTTTATTTTTTCTGCACAGAGTAGAAACAAGTGGATCAAAGAAGACAACTAAAATCACTTTGATCATGCAATATAAACAGCGAATGCTAATTCAATATCAGGAAGCTTTCAACTCTAAAAAATAATCCAGCAGTTGTGAGTTGCATTGCTGCACACATTAATGCATTAATATTATTATTATTATTATTATTATCCAACCTGTGTTGTGCAATTCATTTTAAACTAATTTTTTTAATGCATTGCTGTTTGTGACATAAAAAAAAAATGGGCTTTTTTTTGGCCCTTAGGGTCCTTTAGCAGTTTATTCATTTTTAATTGGCTGTATATGGCTATGCTTAGTGGTAGACTCACCCCAGACATCCAGATTATAACACTGCCCCCACAGGTACCCCAGATCATAAATCTACTCCTACTGGTACCCCAGATCATAACACTGCCCCCACAGACACCCCAAATCATAACACTGCCCCCACAGGTACCCCAGGTCCATAACACTGGCCCCGACAGGGACCCCAGATCATAACACTGGCCCCACAGGTACCCCAGATCATAACACTGCCCACCCCAGATCATAACACTGCCCCCACAGGTACCCCAGATCATAACACTGCCCCCACAGGTACCACAGACCATAACACTGCCCCTACAGGCACCCCAGATCAAAACACTGCCCCCACAGGTACCCCAGACCTTACCACTGCCCCCACAGGTACCCTGGATCATAAAACTGCTCCCACAAGCACCCCAGATAAAAACACTGCCCCCACATACACTCCAGATCGAAACACTGCCTCCACGCGTATTTCAGATCATAGCACCGCCGCCACAGGTAATCCAGATCATAACACTGCCTCCCACAGGGACCCCAGATCGAAGCACTGACCCCACAGATACCCCAGATCATAACGGTCCCCACAGGCACCCCAGATCATAAATCTGCTCCCACAAGCACCCTAGGACCCCACAGATACCCCAGATCATAACGGTCCCCACAGGCACCCCAGATCATAAATCTGCTCCCACAAGCACCCTAGATCATAACACTGCCCCCATAGGCACCCCAGATCATAACACTGCCCCCACAGGGACCACAGATAATAATATTGCCCCCACCTGCATATTGTTGATACATTGGGATCAACATTATATAGACAGTGATGTGACCAACAACCAAAGAAAGACTTCCAAGACCCTAGACTAAGGTGTCATGTGATGGCAGCATTCGGAAAGTAAAAATGGGTTTTGGGTAGAACTTTTTAATTTTAAGCCATTGGTCAATGTGAGACAAATATGGGATGGAGGTCAGGTATTGTATATCTGGGGGATAAAAATCAGATCTCCGCCCCGTGAGACAGGGCTATGTGGTAAAGTTGTGTAATTCTTAGGGCTGGATAGACAGAAATACAAATCCAGGCAGAACAGTTCTCACTTATGTATTCCAACTACTTATTGAGCAATTTGCCCGGAGTTCACCTTTAAGATATCAGGCCTGTAATGCAATCTGAGCCTTCTTCTTCTCTTCTAAGTTGAACATTTAAGTTATTATTTGAGGTCATTCCCCCCGTGGCAGCATCTTGTTATAATTTGTTTTACATTCAGACAGTGACATATTTTACACTTTTCTATGATTAATCTCACCCTAAGCATTGCAACGCTGACCTGCGCTTTAAGTGCCGGCGTAGAAAAGAGCGCAGCTTTTTTGTGTGTTTTTCAATTCATCGAGGACCCCATTCACAAATTCCTTGGCACGCGTCTCCGAGAGTTTGCCAGAGCTCAGAATAATTACTTAGACGGTTTCTCGCCGATGAGGACACACAGCGCAATAGGCATAATGCGTTCCGGGGCTGATTTATGTCACATCCATCAGTGTTACACCTTTTCATGTGATTTACCGCATGTCTGCGAGTCTGCGATCTATCACTTCAATTAAATGTGAAAAAAAGGGGAAATGGAAAATGCAATATTTTAATTCTTCATAATTTCCCATTACCACAGTCTTGGATGGAGCAGATCTGTTTTATGTTACTTATGTATATTGAAAATGACACTTGTTCTCGAGTCACGCTCACTTATTCTTCTGCCGTAATCCTTCTTTTATGGGTTGTGGTTTCTTTTTAGTCAAGAGCTCCTAAACTTAAAGTTAAGTCTTTTAAATGGCTAATAAAACTTAATATTTGAACATATTGAATGTGCTAATGTACTAAACGGTGAGAAGTGTGTTTCTGTTTACCTGAGAAGAGTTTCTTCCATGGCATGGCGGCTGGGGGTAGGGAGTTCTTACCATTTGGGGACACCCTGTGCCAAAATAATTGCCCCTTCACCCAGGTTTCATCTATCCTGCCATATGCTTTAATTTAGCATGAAAAATTACAGGTTGAACATAGCTAATTTTATTAATGGAAGGCCTTGTATAAAAGACATGTTAAGTTTGTGCCAGGAGGGAGGGGGTATAATCTTCATATTAAGGGTAGCACGAATGTTTCTCCACCAACTACATGCCCATTGTTGCCCATCTCTCCTTTCCTAATTATAATTAATTATTCTTAATACTATTGCCCCAATGCTCTACCAACTACCTGCCCATGCCCATTCACCCCTTACTGGTTGTTTACACCACTAACATTGTGCCATTTCACTTTACCCACTACCTGCCCATGCCAACCCATCTTTCCAAGGTGATCCTTAATATTATTGATGCACTGCTCTACCGACTACATAACCATGCCTGGTCAGCTCTCCATGTTGATTTCTATTATTTCGCTTTACCAACTAGTTGCCCATGCCCATGCACATCTTGCTGGTGTCACAAACTAACTGCCCATGGTCACCCACCATTCCATAGTGATTCTTAATATTGTTTCTGCACCTGTCTACCAACTACCTGCCCATTGCTGCCCGTCTCACTATGGTGATTCCTATTAATATTGATGTAGCACTCTACCAACTACATAACCATGCTTGGTCAGCTCTCCAAGTTGATTCCTATTATTTTGCTGAGCAGCTCTATTGGCTACTTTCCCATGACCATCCACCATTTTCTGGTGATTTTCACCACCTAAATTGTGCTACTTCATGCCACCCACTACCATGTCATGGCCAACCATCTCTCCATAGTGATTATTATTTTGGTTTCTACACCATTCTACCAACTCCCTACCTATGCCTGTTCACCTCTTGCTGAATATTTTCACCATTAATATTGTACCACTTACCCACTTCTTCCTGGTAATTTCCAACCATAACATTGTACCATTCCACCCATTACCTGTCCATGCCTGCCCACCTCTTGCCGATTATTTTCACATTATTGTGCCACTTCTCTCCACCCACTACCTGCCTATGCCCACCCATGATTCCATGGTAATTCTTAATATTATTGCCATATCACTTCACAATCTATTTGCTCAAGCTCACCCACTGCTTCGAAGTAATTTTCAACCCTCACATTGTACCACCCATCACCTGCCCATGCCTGCCCACCTATTGCTGGTAATTTTCAACACTATCATTTTGCTGATGCACCCACTATCCGCCCATGCTCACCCATCTCTTTCTGATTTTAACCGCTAACATTGTACCACTTCACCCACTACCAGCCCGTACCCACCCACCTCTTTCAGCACTAAAAGTTTGCCACTCTATCTGCCCACCTGTCACTGGTCATTTTCAGCACCAACACTGCTGCTGCACCCACTGCAAGCCCTCCCATGGGTAATTTTGAGCAAAATCACTACTGTGATCCACCCACCACATGCTCGTGACCACTAACCTTTTCAACATTATTGCCACGTCTCTCCACCCATTATTTGCCCATGACTTTCTAACTTTCCCTAATGAGTTTTAAAACCAGTCCTTCCACACTCCATGCACAATGGATTCCATGCCATCTGCCCATTCTGCCCTCCTCTCCCTGGAGAATTCTATTGCTGCGATGTCTCAACCACTACCTGCCAAATCTGCCCATTTCACCCCAGTGATTCTTACAGCGTCCCTGCTCTGCCCGTTACTCTACCTGCTATCACATACCAGTAAAAGCCTCCCTTGTGCAGCACCCACAAACCCCAACTGCTTGATGGCACCATTTAGGATATTTTTTATTATTATTAAACAGGATTTATATAGCGCCAACATATTACGCAGCGCTGTACATTAAATAGGGGTTGCAAATGACAGACTAACACAGACAGCCTGGAATTGATTTCTTAAAAGTCATTTGCTATTTGTTAGCAAATGTTTTCAATCCTGGACCAGATCCATTCCAGGTTTGCTGGGTTACCCAGCTTCACTGATGAAAGTCTATCCTCTCCAGCCTTGGGGAGCTTTAATAAATCAGGGCCTTAGTGTCAGACAAACTTGTGATGTGAGAGGATGAACAAGGATGCATAGACAGATAGAAATTAGTCTTTTCAACCCTAAAGTGTGTGTAGAGGGGTTTGTTTTTGTTAGGTATGGATGAAGTAGTAAACTTCCTCAATATTTTGTTTGGCCCCTGACTTGGTCTAAGTTTTTAATTTCGGCCCTCTGTGTATTTGAGTTTGACACCCCTGCTATACAGTATCCCCTTGCCCTTCCTACCCCGCACAATTCCTATGTAAGATGGGGCTGAGGAGATGGGACAGCACAGAGAATAATTAGACACTACTGCATGCAAGGAGAGCTGTGAGGTGCAAGAAAAAAAGGGAATCTAGATTTAACCTGGAGAATTTAAATATGCAAACAGGTTCAGGAACATACGACAAGCAAATTAAAAAAGAAAACTGCAAGACGTCTAAAGACTGCAAAAAACGTCTATAACAGAGAAATAGCACCGCTACTACAATTCCCTGCGTCTATAAAACAGCCCAATGCGGGGCCAGACATAGGCAGAGAGGCCGCTGGTCTATAGGCACGTGTGATGCCGCTACTACAATTCCCGGCATTACTTGTGTCTATAAAACAGTCCAATGCAGCGCCAGGCAAAGACATAGAGCCCCCTGGTCTATAGATGCCAGTGATGCTGGGAATTGTAGTAGCGGCGCTATTCCAATGCAGCTGCAGGCCAGCTACAATTCATATTTTGAATTCTTTTGGGGGGCAAAAAAATTCCTTTTGGGGGCCAGATTTGGCCCTCGGGCCAGAGTATGACACTGTTCTAAGATAATAAATGCACAAATATGCGTTTTGCATTCAATAATCATATCATTATAATTATTTAGACAAAAGAAAAGAAGTTTTTTTGGCAAAATAAAAGTATTGTATTAGATGATAATTTCTCATACAACAATACAAAGCATTTTTATCACGTAGGCTATATTGAATATCTTGTGGTTTACATGGATTACAGTTTACGCCCTATAGGGCACTATACAGTAGTCATCTATCATATTGTGCACATTTGTAACCATATAATAGAATTGCAGGTAAGGAATGGTTTGTACAGATCGTTGTACCCAACGCATTTCGCCCTATTAGGCTTCCTCAGCAGTAGCGGTACGTCAGTTATTGTAATATGGTTTTAAGTGTGTGACTTCATCCTAGAGGAGTAATAGTAGAAAAAGCAAGTTTCAGATAACGAAGAAGGGTTATTTTGTATTTATTGGTGTAAATTTCATTATAAATTTAAAAATTAGAAATCTTCGTATCACATGGATAGGTCACCACAACCCAATTAAAGACCTGCATGGCCCCTGTGCAGTACCAAAGCTCACCAGCAGGCGTACTTTAATAAAGTTGGTGGTTCCGGTAGCGTTCCAAAGCTGCAGAATGGAAAGATTGTTGACATGCCATTCAGGTGTCCAAATCAATTATCCCCATCAGCATATTTATTATATGAGGTTTAGTCAACGATGACCCCTGAGCGATGGGAAACCTTTACAGTGCAGGTGACGGCCCACCCATATGCCGGGTCTAATTCTCAGTATCTGTTCTCATTCTGTATGTATGGACTCTGCACAGTACCACTTCTCTTTTCCTGTACCCCCGGGTGCAATATTTCTGTGCATTTCAGCTTGGTGGGGTACAAACAAAAGCCCCCCTCTATTTTCACAGTTACAATGACCCCAATGACGCCACACTTAAAAAGTGTAGATTCCAATAATATTCTAACCTGACCCGTCTCTAGGCATGGAGCCGGGCAGAAAAGGGGCAATAAGAATATGCTCCCCCTTCCCCCCATCGTGTCCATATCAAACCCCTTGCCTTCCCTCGATACTGGGCAGCCCTATAGTTGGGGGACATGGCTGCAACAATGGATGTGGGGGGTTTGTTGCAAGGGCTTATGGTTGAATCTGAAATGAAAAAAAGGGTGAACAGGGGAATGAGAGCTGGGTTCATTTATACCCCCTCCCTATTGAAAAAAAAAATCAACAGAATAATAAAACACATAAACACCTTAATAAAAAGAGAAGCAGCACAATTCTGCCCTCTCCCATTCTCTTCTTTTCTTCCATCATCACTGCAATATACCTGACCGGCTCTCCATGCTGCATCCCCCCTCCGGATATTTATACTATTTGCATGTAATGATATAATAATAAATACAAAGCGGCATCGGTTTCTGCCCAGTTTTATGTTTTCCTCTTAATACCCAACAGTTGTTTGTGGTATCAGAGTAAAGCAGTGCTTTTTGGGCTCTGTGTTTGTCTCCTGCGTCCCCACAAAAAGAAGTTTTGATCAGATTAGCACTGAGTGGCCCAGTGAATGGCAGAATTAAACACACAACAATAGTAGCACAGGTCTAAGCCTGTTTTTTTGCCGATCGAAAGCAGAGCTGATGTCATCTTCTGACTCAGTGACAGGGACCCCGCTGTCATCCACTGTTTTTAACCTAATCAGCATCTCCGAATGTGGACTGGCCATTGCTCCCGTGTCATCACATTCTGCATTCTACAGAAAATAAAACAGGGTGACATCAGAGTCTGGCTGAGAAAGGTCACCTTAGAGCAGGGCACCGGATTGTCAATGAGCTCTGTGACAAATCTATATATTTGTTTTATTCATTTATCTCATGCTGGGCACAGCTGACTTAAAGCGGTATCACAAATGTTAAAGAGGAACTAAACACTTTAACTGGCGCCATCTTCTCCTCTTCTTCCGGGTTCTTCTTCCTATGTCACATGACCCAGACACGAGATCACCAGCTTTGCGCTCCCATTCATTCTCAATCGCCTAGACCAGAGGTCGGCAAACTCCAACCTTTAGGCCAGATACGGCCTAGCCGGTAGTTTATTCCGGCCTAACGCCTCCTGGCCGATCCGGCCTAATCCCGTCTGGCAACCCGCGGCGGAGCCGGGACTAACTACTAGAGCCAGAGCCGTCAGAGCTCCGGAGCCGCATGCTGCTCTTGAGCCTTCGTGTGGTTGCTCCCTTCCCTATTTACCGTGGTCGGCGTTAACATTTGGATGCACTGCGGAGCAGAGGTATTCCCCTTTCAGGGGGCATTCCTGGTGGGTACGGAGCCATTAGGGCGGGACTTGAGAGAGAGAGTCCAGGCCTAGTGTGCTCCTACCCACCCCTTAAATGGCCTAGTGGCCAAAAAAGTTTGCTGACCTCTGGCCTAGGCAATCGAGAATTAGGAGGCGGTGCTGCACCCTTTTTTTTT
>NC_092861.1:146075154-146094366 GCF_032062135.1 Pyxicephalus adspersus | reverse complement strand
GCCATTCTGTTCTATAGAGAGGAGAGAACAAGCAGCACCCAGCAGTGCTTTCTGTACTTTGTTCTTTGTCTGTTGTTCATGGATCCGTCAGGACAGAGCTAAGAACAATGTCGGACGGCCTCTGTACACCTCGCCCGAGATGAGCCCACCCATTCGAATTGAGAATCATCTGACATGTACATAGTCTTTGCAGAGTAATATTCCCCATGCAAGTGATAATTCTCCAAACCCAGTTAATGTAATAAAAAATCACTTTGCAAAGATTCACATCACAATCGCAATCACATGCAAAGAAATGTAAAACCAACGTCATTGTAAATTTCAAGTGGACCTATCATCACATTGTTAACATGAATTAAAGAGTGGCTATTTCTTTTATATAATAGAAAAAAAAGTGTTTTTTAAAATTATTTTATTTACTTTTTTTGAGGATCCCTCCCATTCCGTTTTTACTGCTGCACCGGTAAGACTGAAGGGGAAACCCGCAGCCAGTTTGGGGATATTTGCATCTCATATCACTGAGGTTTTCTCCTTCTGCATATGCCTGAGAATTGGGCATGCATCATTAGGGGCTCAATGTCACGCATGTGCAGTGGGATCGGCACTTTTCATTCACATTTACAGGCACACACATCACCTGGTCCTATGCCTGTGCAGTGCGAGTTTGGGTCACGTGAAGAAGAACCTTTTCTGTGTGCCCAGGAGCTGTTAACCCTACGGGTGTGAAAGAGCCGTAACTCTCCCCCATGCACTAAAAACTAAGCACAAGTTTGAGCGGGCTAATCTTTTAAAGTGCCAGCCAAAATTGTATTTTCTTTAGGAGGGTTACAAATCAGGAAGGTTCAGCCCCCAAGTGAATATTCTGCAGCCTTATTCTTTATTCATCAATACTCCTCATCATTGTAATTGAAGTCTTTTTTCACACGCTGGGTTATTTTTAAAAAAGCAAAAATATAACGCTCCCATAAAGGTTAAACTCGATTTACTTGTAAAGCTAAATTCTTTGAAGGTTTGGCAGAAGATAATAAATCCTTTTCACTGACTAATGTAAGAACGTACCATCGATGAGATTACCGAGTACAAAGTGTTGGAATCTTCGCAGATCCGCCTTTTCATGTGTACTGTAAGGATGAAAATTCTAGCTCTTAGCTAGCGCCCTGTGTTAAGAAACGATGACCTTTTCACTCAATGCAAGCGTGGAAAGATATCCTTAAACTTTTTTTCAACCTGTAAAGGTGAACTCTGGACAGAAATGTGAAAGCATTTTTATAAAAATATATATATATATTTTATTATTCATTGTATCAACCTTCGAGAAACGGATCCACAATCCTTGCCCTTACAGAATTCAATACTCCAATTTCCTTTGACCAAAACCAGTAGCTGCTATTAGCACAACTTCCCCAAGATCAGCAGTGATATACCAACCCAAGTGCAATTAAAGTAAAAGTTTCATTAGAAAAAATGACACTTACCTTTAGAGGTCGAAAGTTGTTATTCCCTTCGTGATTCTAGTCCAGTTGGTCCCGCACCATCTTGTCTTTCTTCTTCTTCCCGGACTGGATACCGGATGCTGCCATCTTCCTCCATCTTCCTGCTAATGCTTACTCCTTCGATCCCAAACTCCACAGGCGTAAAATCAGGTAACGTTGTTGATGGAACCCCTTTAGGAAGTTAGTGGGACAATTTGGGCTTCTTAGAGCTCTTTCACACCCACAGTGAGAAAGTGCAGTATTTTCAAACAGCCACTGCGCACCAAAACAAAGATTGTCGCTTTTAGGAACCATGCCATGATCTGCTACAGCCATGTGCTAAAAATGGTTTTCCTTCACTCCCATTTAGTTGAACAGGAGCAGATGGGACCACAATTGATGCTGTGGCAGAATGCTGAGGCTCAGCATGGGTCTAAAATGACCCTCATACTCCTGGCCTGCACCAACTAATCGGAGTTACTTTACATTTGGCCCCCAACTTTGAACATCAGCATCTCCTCTCCATTTCCGAGACCCCCCCTTTACATTAGAGTCCCCACCTCTACAAGTTATTGATATGGCAGATTTGAGCATTACGTGTGAGAATAACATAGTACTTATTGATTGCATTGAACTGGATAGGTTCTGGAATGTTAAAGCTGTTTTACATCCAAGTAAATGATGCAGTTCAAATGAGAGTCAGAAACACATTGATAGCTTTGATAGCCAACAAAATAATAGCCTAACATGTAGAAGAACATACTCAGCAGTCTTACTACCCATTGAATAAAAGAGCAATGGGTAATATTCACATCTTCCACCATATGACTTGTACAATTTTGACCTTGGAATTGGATTATGTAACGAGAAGCAAATTCTTCACAAACTTTCAAACCTACCAACTTGTTCCTTGACAGTCAAAATCTGCCTTGCTTTGGGTGATTTGGTTAGGGTGGCTGATTTATGAAGGTTTGTGACACTCAAAAAAACTAAGGAATCTACTTGATTAGTTAATTTTTAAAAAACAATCAGTACTTCCTTACATCCAAAAACTTTTATAAATAGAAGCCTTCTCAGACACTTGTGAGGAACACCGAACCCGGCACATTGGGATTAAATTGTCTTTGCAAACTTTTACACCTCCCATCTTGTTCTTGGACAACCAACATCTGCCTTGACACATTCTTTGGTGATTGGATTATGGTGACCGAGTTACCGTTGTAGCCATAATTGTTTCTGACATTTACTTAAACTTAGGAAGCTAATTGGTAGAGTGGTGAAAAATCTTAGACATTACAGGCAAGCCAAGGTGAATGTCTCCAAATTCTACTAGGTATTCATAAACAAAAACCTTCTCAGATACTTGTGAGGAATACCTGTCCTGTATAAACTGGCACCTTGGGCACTAATTGTAATTAGAACACCTCCCTTGGGCAGTCAACGTCTCTAGTGACCCATTCTTTGGTGATTGGGTTAAGGTGAACAAGCTTATCTCGTGGCCATTAATGCTTCTGATTTGCTTTATTAGAGGAAGCCACTTGGTTGAGTGGTAAAAATCTTTAACATTACCGGCAAACCCAATTGAATGTTACCAACTTCTACTAGGTAAACTAGGATCTTAATAAATCAAGAACCTTTCAGGCACTTGTGAGGAACACCTGTCCCTATGGACCTGGCACATTGGGCTCCAATTGTAATGAGAACTGGGTCGTTTCCCAAACTTTTACAGCTTTCTTGAAACATTGGCCCTGATTTAATAAAGCTCTCCAAGGCTGGAGAAGATACACTTTCATCAGTGAAGCTGGGTGATCCAGAAAACCTGGAATGGATGTTCTATTTTCTAGGAAATGTTTTAAAACCTGGACCAGATCCATTCCAGGTTTGCTGGATAACCCAACTTCACTGATGAAAGTGTATCTTCTCCAGGCTTGGACAGCTTTAATAAATTAGGCCCATTGTTTGGTGATTGGAATATGGTGACCAAGCTAATCTGGTGCCCATAAATGCTCCTGACATTTACTTAAACTGTGAAAGCTACTTGGCCGAGTGGAGAAAAATCTTGAGCATTACAGGCAAGCCCAATTGAATGTTACCAACTACTTCTAGGTATACCAGGACCTTCATAAACAAAAACCTTCACAGATACTTGTGAGGAACACTTGTCCTAGATAACCCAGGACATTGGGCTCTTATTGTAAACTGAACTTAGAACTGGGTGGTTTCCCAAACATTCACACCGTGCCGTGTTTTTGGACGGTCATCATCTTTCTTGACCCATTCTTTGGTGATTGGGTTAAGGTGACCAAGTGAATTTGTGGCCATAAATACGCCTGACATTTTCTTAAACTGTGGAAGCTACTTGGTCGATTGGTGATAAATCTTGAACAATACAGGCAAGCCCAATTGAATGTTACAAAATACTACTAGGTATACCAGGACCGTCATAAAAAAACGAACCTTCTCAGATACTTGTGAGGAACCTGGCATATTGGACATTTCAAATCTAGAAATAGAAATGAGGGATTTTGCAAACTTTTATACCTCCCATTTTGTTCTTGGACTGTCAACGTCTGCCTTGATACATCTGGCTACCACCATGACCATGACCTGGATGCCATGACCTGGAATTATGAAGACCTTCACAGTCACTTGTGAGGATGGGGAAATGACTATGCACTTAATTAGGAGGGGTCCAGAGGAACACTTCCAAACATTAAAATGATTTAAAACTTAGCACAAAATTTCTCAACATGGAACATTGTTCATTTCCAAAAAAATTAAGCATAAGAAGCTTTTCATTGCTGAACAGATTGTATTGTCCCTGTCGTGTCTTTTTGGCTACCAGCCAATCCAGTGTGACAGGACAGTACATTACACCCTAATCACCTCTATTACCACTACAGACAGAAACTACTCTTCTCTGAGATAACGAGAGTTTCCTAATTATCTTATAATTGGTTATTCAGGTTGCAAGAGCCCAATAATTAATGTGCCGTTGTGACAAAACTGTACCTCTATTTCCTTCGTATTTCTTCCTACTTATATGGCAGAGATGCGTAATCTTAATTCAAATTAATTAACACATGCAAATTTGTGGCTAGGTTACATCTGAAAGAAATAATGCACATTTTTACCAAGTGCCATAAAAATAAATTAAAAGTTTGAAATGGATTATTAGTATGAATTTATATGCAAGGAAAGACTTGAAGACTTAGTGAACTGATAAGCTAACATTAATCCAGTACAATAGGGTCCAAAGCCTGGCTAAACTTGGAAGTGGATCATCTCTTGGGCTCCAGGACTAAGCATGGCTGCTGAAATTTCATTGGAGGTCAGGGACATGGGAAAATAGTGGGGGGCAGAGGTTTCCGAATCACAGTTCTTTTGGCAGGTAGGCTATCCATACACTATTCAATGGTCTTTGACTTTTTTCACCTGGACTTTTGGTCATTTTGAAGAGGATTGTTTTAAAAACTCAAGCATAATACAATACACATGTATCTATAAATATAAAAGACTTTCTTACTGACCCACTGACCTGACACATTTCTGGTTGCTTTGTCCAATTTGTGGTCAAGCCGGTGGACGGCTTCTCTCTGCTCCTTGGAGCCAGCCTACTGCTGATATCTGCACAAGGTGACAAGGGTACCCTTTTTTTGCCAATCTGGTGCAGATGGTCCAGATGTGCATGGCAGGAAGCCCTAGATACCAGGTGAGCATAAGGGTTGGTAGACAAGATAAAGGAACCCAGATCAGAGGTAGGTTGGGTCACAGGCCAGAGCCAGCAACGTGCGAGCAAATGTGATACAAGGCAGGAGACAAAGCACGTCCAGGAACAAGCCAAGAGTCAGGACCAACAACAGTAATACAGAGTTCATATCCGAGTAAAAGAATGGTATTCCAAAAGCATGGTCAGGCTGCATGCCTTCTCCTTACATGCACAAGATATCTAGATGTAGTAGCTGTCAGCTACGCAGGGGGCAAATGCGGCACTGCAGTGCTTTGGGGTGCATGGTGTGTAACCAAAAAGGCTGGGAAGGAACAAGGGCTACATCACCCTCACTTAGGTATGGAAGTGAGGAAGTAAGAATGTCTTGACAAAATGTAAAACAATGTTTGATACCGGATTTTGAAAGGTGGAGCAAGGAGAAAAGAAGACCAGTATTAGTTCAAATTTTGGTAAAGGTCAACTTTAATTTTTATCACACACAAGTGTTGGAATCCTAGTGAAGATCTAAAAATTTATCAAAGTTAGCTTTGTAAATAATGGTAGGCAGACACTTTGCAAAGGGTTCAGAAATCAGTCTATGTCAATCTTTTTACCCCAAAATGATTTTAATCATTTTAGATATTACTGAACACCTGGTGAAACCAATTTATTTGGAATCAGTGGAATAAATGTTACAACAATGGTGGTCAATTGGATTATTGCCATCTTTACAATGGTGGTTAAAAATCATTCCTTAAAGACAGCAAAAACAAACCTGGCTTCACCGAATGGCATTTGCCCTGGAACTAGGCAAGAATCATCAATAAGCATCGAGTGGAAGGCCAGTCAACCACAGGTCAAGGAACTTCTAGGAATTTCTGGAAGGAACCTTGTTGGGATTAGCTAGATTAGACATTTGATTTGGTAAAAACACTGAATCAGATGTAAAAATAGGAGAAACTAGAATCTTTCTTAATTATTTTTTTGTGACAAATTCAATTGAACGCTGGTCAGGTAGAGAATTGTTTTGAACAGTCATGGATAAACAACAGGCATGGCGTTTTGTAGCGCACAGAGGGGTTCACAGCTAGCAATATGCTGGAATCTGTTTGATATCAAGTAGAAAAACAATTGGTATCTTCCAGTTGATTTATTTAATTTGTAATCTTTTCCTGGAATAACCATATATATAATAATATATGTCTACCATAAGAGTTAATCCTGCCAGAAATAGCCAAAAGTTGTTTGCCTGTTTTGATTCCCAATCAATTGATGACAAATAATAATAAATCTTTATACTCCTATCAAAATATAAAAATAAATATAAAAGAGCTTTTGACATAAAACTCTCTGAAACTTTTAAACTTGCTTATTTTTTTTTTTTCTTGTAGAAAAAAAATCCATAAACTTGTATGATTGTTTTTTAGGAATGGCATAAAAAGGACAATTAAAAGACAATAAAATGATCTATGTATAATCTGTGAAGAATGGAAGAGAACATTTGATTTACGTTTGGGGTTTAGCCACTGTCCTAGTCCATAAAAATGTTTTATACACTAGTTATTGTTTTAATGTCAACTTAGTGGACAATTAATTGTTGTTTTAGCCCCAAAAGAACACAGCTGTCATAAAACAAAATGAAATTTGTTTTTTACAAGCTTTTTGAAATCCCTACCTTTTGATAGTCACTAGACATTGAAATCCTTCTGTGGATTTTCTGTGCTGAAAAGATTACTTGGAAGAAAAAAATAACACCCTATGGAAAACGCAAATATACTTTTAGAAAGGACATATATTGAGCAATGCAAGCATTTCCTAAAGGTATATTTTGGCAAAAATTTCAGTTTACCTTTTTTGCATGGTTCATTGCTGTTGGATAGAACTGTTTAGAACGGCATTTCTTGACATGGAGAAATCTTCAGGGATCCCCTGTTATAATTACTATATTCATAGCTCACTATACATTAGCCTGGTGGACAGTAAGAAGAATTCCTCTTATATTGCTGGCCATTGGAAAGGTCGTCACCCTTACAGATAGCCAAAAAGATCATTGGTGTCACTTAAACTGACCTAAGAGTCACAAACTGCTCATTGCTGAAGGAACCCCTAGAAACCTCTGGTTGAGAAACCTTGGTTTGGATAAATGAATTAGGCCTGAAGTCTAAAATTTTAAAAATACATGGCCAAAAGTTCCTGAGAATCAGAAATCCAAATTCATGGGTGTCAATATGAAGTGTGCCCCCTTCTTTTGTGAGAATATGAACCTCTATTTCTTTGGAGTTTCAATAATTTTTATTATTTTCATTTAAGTTAACAATATACAAATTCATCCTTGGTACACGAAGGTAAGAAGGAAGATACCTTGACAAATTCAATATTATCCAATCATTACCAGGTATTCATCAATTTTAATTAACACCATTTACATTCCCATTCTTCTTTTAAAATTACCCTCATCCATTCATATTTATAATATTTATTTTCATATAATTTTTAACTTCTATTTCTTTGGGAAGGCATTCTACACTCCACGTTGGAGCGTGTGAGAATTTGTTTCTATTTGTGTGGTCAGGTACTGATGTTGGATGAGGAACCCCAGCTTGTATTTGTCAGTGCAATTCATTTTGGCATTCTGCAGGGTTGAGGTTGGGGCTCTGCGCTGGCCAATCAAGTTCCTCCACGCCTAATTCAATAAATTCTTTATGAAGCTTTATGTGCAGTCAGGCTGGAACAGAAAGGCTTTCCCCAAATTTTTGACACAAGTTTAAAAGTGCACAATTGTCTAAAATGTCTTTGTATTCTGTAACATTACCATACACTTCACTGGAAACACCTGTACTCAATAATTTAGAGAGGGAGGGCTCCGCATACTTTCAATCATATAAGTAGGGATAAAGATGTACACAGTCCTCTGCCTATAGAGTGTAGGTTGGTCTTGAACTGAAGAGAGTTGAAGGAAAGCATACAGTACTTGGGACATTCACTCAAATGTTTGAAAAAATTCTTTGGAAACCCAGAAAATACAGGGGGTGAGACAAAGAGAAAGTTACACAGTGACTGGTCTTTATTACAGGAAGCTCCGGCACAAAAGCAAAGTGCATGAATACTAGGCACTGAGATTCATGAAAGAATAATCATTTGTTGTATTTAGCCCAGAGTTTAACTTTAAATTTACTGCTTGTGCTCAGGGTTTTACCCAAATGTTGAACATATTTGCACAATATGTTTACTTGCCAAAGCCCCCTGCTGCAATGGCTCTCCCTTGTTGCTCCGCTTTCACCTTTGCCAATTCTTCTTATGGATTTGGCGTCTTTAGTTATCTTTCTTAGCCAGGTGGGGCTGACTAGTTCTGCACGAGTTCCAGTATATGCTAAGTCTGTACTGAACAAAGAAACAGTGGGCACAAGGA
This sequence comes from Pyxicephalus adspersus, assembly GCF_032062135.1. Lineage (NCBI taxonomy): Eukaryota > Metazoa > Chordata > Amphibia > Anura > Pyxicephalidae > Pyxicephalus > Pyxicephalus adspersus. The sequence goes on along the minus strand of NC_092861.1, from coordinate 146,085,776 downwards.
CTTGATGTCTTGATGGTGGGAACAAGGCCTTTTGGCAGAAGGCTCTCAATGCCAGTAAAAATTCCTACCTGGCAGGACTTGCAAGGTGCGGTTTATTTGACTATTTCAGACTGGTTGTTCCTCAATGGCTCATTGGCAGTTTTTGGGCCGAGCCTTGTGATGTGCATTGGTGGGCATCTAAACATCCCTAATTGCCCCTGTGACTCCTCCATGTGGCCAAGTCTATGAAGCATTATCACCCTGGTTGAAAGCCACCCAGGTTGTGTCAGTCTGAAAAGTGTAGGAGTTCTGATTGCTTGCCTTAAATTTAGTGGGATCACTGCAATCCAGGTTATGGTGTAATGATTTAAGACACATGAATGGATCCAGATGCAAACCCGTAGCCCTGATATAATTTAGCCTGATGTGAAGGACTCATCCATCTGTTTTTCGGCTGGTCAGAGGAAGGCTGTAATGGGACGTTACTTCCAAACCTTTACGTAGTTTTCCTATTTATTGCTGATTACATTAAAATTCGAGCAAGGCCTCCATCTCTCTTCAGCCCATTTCAGGCAGCAGATGTTAAAGTCAGCTCAGAGTCAAGTCTGCCTGGAAGCGCATTCGTCCTTCTGTGCTGGCTGCCCGCTAACGATGCACACGGCACGTGAGTCACATTTAGTAATGTGCTGCCGGATGCAATTATACTGGATTAAAGGAAATTTTAAAAAAGAAGCACAATAAAACACAGAAACAAAAATTAAATAAATAACAAAAATATTGGGGCAAGGAAAAAATAATTGGCACAAAAAGGGACAATCCTGGGCCACATGTGGCAATGAAAACAAGGAATTGTACAGTTTATTAAAAGAAGAAATGTGTATAAAGCAAACTGCAAATGACACACAATTCTGGGGTTAGGTGCAACTGAGGTTGTCCTGCTCGGTAATTCCACATGTCTGCTGGTGTCCTTATGTTCAGGGTGGCCATGTGAATCCAAGCTGTAAAATCTACATGCTTTCAAGCTTTATAATGCTGTAGCTTTCAGATTGGGATGTTTTACAGTATTGGGTCATGTAATCAGAGGCTGCATTCATTCCCAGGGTTGTAGGAATGATTAAGTCAATGTTTTTTCACCTGTAGAGAGGGGGTATACATGTATTGATGTGTCAAACACTGCCTTAAACGGGCTTCGTTGCCAACCCTGAATGCAAAGATATGTGAAAAACAAACAAAAAGAAGGCAAACAGTAAATTATATTAGTGATAATTTGTCATAATACAGAAAACAGATAGTCACTGATTCTTATTCTTACAGTAGAATCATAATGTTCAAAGATTAGGTCATATACACCCCGGACAGTAGCCATCTTTTTTCATCCTTATGTGTAATTGATCCCAAACATTCGGATATGTAAGGACATTATACCTAACACGTTTCGCCCGGTAAAGGCTTCCTCAGGGTGAGCGGTACGTTAAGCGAAGCAATAAACACATACTTGATAGCATCTAAGTATATAGTAGATATAAAAAACTACCAGACAAAAAAAGTGACTTAATGATACACATCAAATATATAGTGACTGATATATATACAAAAACAGTAGTGGAATCAAGCATACCATTATATACAGTATATTATATCCTAGTAGATAATAGGTGGCAATATTGGATGTATGGTAAAATGGAATCATATTAATTGATAGCCAATATAAAAGTTAAGTTTCGCTTAACGTACCGCTACCCCTGAGGAAGCCTACACTGGGCAAAACGCATCGGATATAATGGCCTTACGTATGCAAATCTTTGTGATCAATTACACATGAGGATAAAAAACAGATGGCTACTGTCCAGTGCAAATATTACCTATTCTTTGAATTCTCCTGTAAGAATAAGAATCAGTGATTACCTGTTTTCTGTATTATGAGGAATTATCACTAATACAATTTACTGTTCGCCAAAAAAAAACATTCTCTTTGTTTGTTTTTCACATAGTTTTTTTGCATAGTAAAACCACACAAGATACCCAAAGTTTATTTTTATAATAAAGCCTGTCACATGTCAGCTTGCTGCAGAAAGGAACTCTAATGTTCCCTTATGTGGAATCAGTGGTTTCCTTGCAATGGGGTGTCATGCGCCCTCCTCTCCAATCTTAAAAAGCATGGAAAGACAAATTGGAAGCAGCTCCAGAGGATCCCCCATGCACCGAGGTATTCCAGGTCTCAAACCAGCGGCGTCATCCTACCCACATCTAAATGATGATGCCCTTTTGTACAAACTCAACTCTTATTATATTTATTTCCATACAGTTTACCAAACAAAAGGAAGAAAAGCTGGTTTTATCTTGAATGATCATTGGGCAGCACGATGGCTCATAGGTTAGCACGCTGGCCTTTGCCAGTCCCAGGTTTGAATCTCAGCCAGGACATTATCTGCATGGAGTTTGCAGGTTCTACCCGTGTCTGTGTGGGTTTCCTCTGGGTACTCTGGTTTCCTCCCACATTCCAAAAACATGCAGTTAGGTTAATTGGCTTCCCCTCAAATTTGGCCTTAGATGTAGTAATGACATATTACTACAGTAGGGACATTAGATTGTGAGCTCCTTTGAGCGACAGCTAGTGACATGACTTTGGACTTTGTACAGCGCTGTGTAATATGTCAGCACTATAAAAAATACTTTTTAATAATAAGGCGGTCAATTTATAAATGTTATCAGAGTCTCCCAACTTTTATCCAAAAGTCCCATATGTCTCTCATTGGATTCAATCAGAAAATGTAGGAATCATGAGTAAATGTTGATTCATACATTTTCTAATTGCATCCATTGTGTAATATATGGGTGAATTCTAGGTGGAAACATTTACAAACAGACCCTTATGTCTTTTTAAGATTTTAGTCACAAAATTTCCTATTTTCTAATGTTTTATTGCAGAGGTGTCCAGAAGTAGGAAACAAATGATATATGCATTATTTTGGAACAAGGACAAACCTATTGATAAGTTGACTTATCTGAAATGTGCCTTAAAATGGAACTAAACCTAATTTATTTTTGCCAGTCCCCATTCCTTTGTAGACACCACCATCTTCTTCCTTGTTTTCTTCCTTGTTCTGATCTTTGGCCATCTTGATTGGCCAGGCTGGGATGACATAACTCACGTAGGAGTTTATTAAGTCCCAGCAAGGGAAGACAGAATGTGCAGGGTACCCACAGGTAGGCATTAATTTTGACAGTGGAAGGGAGCAATCAGGCAGGTTAGAATACTTCTTGCAGAAGGACATTGTTGTAATCTTAATGTTGTAATTGCCTAGTTGTAATCTTTGAAACTAATAAACTGTGACCAGGCAGGTCTTTTATTGCAGACATTTACAGACAATGTCCCTTCTGCAATAAAATAAACTGACCTGTCTGCAATTTTTCAGTTCCACTCACTTGTCCATTACAGGTGCCACCATCTTCTGGTTCCAAATCCTCAGCCATCTTGATTGTCCGGGTCTGAATAATGTAATAGGCAGGCAAAAATGTTTTATTGTTTTATATATATTGCCTGTCCCTTCTGCAGTAGGTTAAAAAACTCGGCCTGCTTGCAATTTTTCAGTTTGGAACGGTAGTTCCATTTTAAGCCATAATTGTTCTTGGGTGGCAGTTCACAGATTGATTTCATTTTTTTGCACGGACTTCTTTTTTATAGACGGCATTGTCCTCCGAAAAGCATTATGGCCACTGTTAATGAGCGCATTTATAGACAAAAGTGCAGTCAGTGTGATGTAAATGGATGCGCCGTTGATCTTGGTGTCACAGTCGGCACTTTGATGAAGTACATTAGGTCTGAGGTGAGAGTCACATCGGCACGCCGGATTCTGCCGGCTGCATATTGATCAGGAAAGTCGCTCAGTTATTGATGGCTTGATTTGTATCTCGCATCAAGAATCATCCTGATTACATGTCGTCTTCTGAGAGTTCTCACTGCGTGGCTCACTTTGTCTTATTTATTGAACTCTTCTGGTAATGAAGCACAAACCGGCTAATTAATGAGAAGATGCTTTTCTTTTGGTATTTTGTACTTCTATATACTGGAGCAATGTGCAGATATTTTTAATCTGTCTAGCACAGAGATGTCACTATAGAGTGAAGCTTGCTAGGGTGAAGAGGTAGTTGGGAGGTAAATTAAAATGAATGTTCACACTGGCCATGTGGTTGTGTTGTGGGTAAGTCTCCTTCATGCCATGGGAACAGTGCCTCTGGGGAGACCTTTCTTCTGGCAGCAGCTCCATAGAGAATGAATAGGGGTGGCAATCAGAGGAATTGGATAATATCTCTAGCTATTATTATTATTATTATTATTAAACAGGATTTATATAGCGCCAACATATTACGCATCGCTGTACATTAAATAGGGATTGCAAATGACAGACTAATACAGACAGTGATACAGGAGGAGAGGACCCTGCCCCGAAGAGCTTACAATCTAGTAGGTGGGGGAATTTCACACACAATAGGATCGGCGATATGTAGTGGTGGGAAGTAATGAGGGTTTAGCAGACAGAAGAAGATGGGTAGGCAAGTTTGAAAAAATGAGTTTTGAGCGCTCTTTTAAATGAGCAGAAAGTAGGAGCAAGCCGAATAGGGCGAGGAAGACCATTCCAGAGAGTTGGAGCAGCTCTAGAGAAGTCTTGTATCCTTGCGTGTGATGAGGTTATGAGTGAGGAAGTCATTAGTAGGTCATTGGAGGAGCGGAGAGAGCAGCAAGGGGAGTATTTTTTAACCATGTCAGAGATGTAAGTGGGACAATAACTGTGTAGGGATTTGAAGGCAAAGCACAGGAGCTTAAATTTGATTCTAAGGTGAATGGAAGCCAATGGAGAGAACTACAAAGAGATGCAGCAGAAGAGGAGCGGTGGGAAGGATGGATGAGTCTGGCTGCAGCATTCATGATAGATTGTAGAGGAGAGAGTCGGGTTAGTGGAATACCAGCGAGAAGGATGTTACAGTAGTCCAGACGAGAGATGATAAGAGCATGTACAAGGAGTTTGGTGGTCTCAGGGGACAGGTAGGGGCGGATTTTGGAGATGTTGCGTAGGTGAAAGTGACAGGACCTGGAAATGTTCTGAATATGGGGGGTAAATGAGAGGGCCGAGTCAAAGGTGACACCAAGACAGCGTGCCTGAGGAGAGGGCCGAATAACAGTGTTGTTAACAGTTAGATATATGTCAGGGGGGGATTTGGAATTTGAGAGGGGAATGATGAGGAGTTCTGTTTTATCCAGGTTGAGTTTCAGGAATCGGTCAGACATCCATGATGAGATGGCTGACAGGCAGCATGAGACCTTATCCAGGACTGAGGGAGACAGGTCAGGGGTGGACAGATAGATTTAAGTGTCATCAGCATACAGATGGTACTGCAAGCCAAAGTAAGATATGAGACTACCGAGAGAGGAGGTGTACAGAGAAAAGAGAACCGGTCCAAGGACTGACCCTTGGGGAACACCAACAGGGAGGAGAGTGGGTGAGGAGGAGTTACCATTGAAAGAAACTTGAAAGGAGCGGTCAGACAGATAAGAAGCAAACCAAGAGAGAGAAGTGTCACAGATACCAATGGAGTGCATGATTTGTATTAGAAGAGGGTGATCGACAGTGTCAAAAGCGGAGGAAAGATCAAGGAGAAGGAGCAGGGAAAAGTTGCCTAGAGACTTAGCTCTGATGAGGTCATTGGTCACTTTAGTAAGGGATGTTTCAGTGGAGTGGGCAGCTCTAAAACCAGACTGGAGGGGGTCGAGGAGAGAGTTGGTGCTCAGGTAATCGGTGAGTAGCTATCAAATGTGCAGATGCCTTCCAGAACCAATGCTGCTGAGCGAGATACCGAGCTACATGAGATTGCTCATTCCTGAAGCAGATCTGAACTTACCCTCAGGGTGATGCAAAATTGATTAAAGAGAGGCCCGTAGCCGTAAGGAATTAGGCGCAGGGCCTTCATGACAGGGTGTGAGGCCTAGCCCATGGATGTTAAAGGGGTTAATAAATATAGTAATGCTAGAGGGGGCTGTGCTAGTGTGGAGCATGGGGTAAAAGGGGATTAGGAATAGGACAAATTAAGTGGTAAGGGTGGGAGGCCCTCTAAAAAAAAAAAAAAAACAGTTTCCCACCCACCTCTTTTGTTACGGTTATAATTTGAAAGTTTGGTTTGTTTTTGTGGTTGGGGTCTTGGAAGGCAAGGATTCAGTGCACTGGAAAAGTGGTGCATTTTGGCAGGGGGATCCTCTTTGATGGGGTCTCCCTCTTTATGGTGAATGGATGATTATGGCTCCTGAGGTAGTGCTGGGCAGCTAGGGGCCAAGGTGGAGATATTGGAAGAATTAAAATCCCGTTGGGTGCGCATTTTGCCTTCTGAGACCTGCACCCTGGTTGTTTGGGTGTATAACTGGGAGTTTGGAGTTTGCTAAATATTATAGATATTGTTGGTATGATTTTGTATTTTTAAAAAGGGGGGATTAGGTTATATTCAATGTATTATGTTGGCGTTATATAATCCCAGTTTAATAATAATTATATTAATAATAATGGAGTGTTATGTTAATGTATGCTTCCGTATCAAAAGTGTAAAATGTATTTATTTATTTATTATTTATTTATTATGGGGTATTTGTTTGTTAATTACCTGGTTAATTTACCTGGTGGTTAAATAAACGGCTGCTTGCCAGCCAATTTAAATCCAAGATTGGTGTTTGGGTATTTAATGGTGGAGGGGTGGTTGGTAAGCAGGTGGGGTTGTTGGGGGGAGGCGGAGGTTCTGATGGTGGTGGCAAAGAATGGGCTAGGAGGTCCGAGCTACCCTGGTCAAGACATTTACTTCACTGTATAAAAGTTCCATTCCCTTTACAAAGATTTCCACATGCAGATAATTCTTGTAATGACCAAAAGTAGTTGAAGAAAAAGCCCCTTCTCAAACCTGGGCATGCTCCCAAAATCTCCTCGGATGCATGACGTATGTATCCCAGGAGGATCTGCATTCTTTACGCGGCAGTTAAGAAAGAAGGGCACGGGCTTCCACTTTTTAAAAATAAATAAATAATTTAGGAAAAAAAATATCATTTTGAATTAATATAGAAGGGTTATCTACCCTTTTATATAAAGTAAAAATTCTGGTGATGGGTTCGCTTTAAGCATCTCTAAAACAACACGTACATATTGGTTGTCTTTTTGAAATTTTGAACTACCGTATTTTTCGCCGTATAAGACGCTCCGGAATATAAGACGCACCCAATTTTAAAGGAGGAAAATCTAGAAAAAAAGTTTCTGAAAGATTATTCCCCTTCTGATCACTCATGTGCCATTCATACCGGTATTCCCCTTCTGATCACTCATGTGCCATTCAAATTCCCTTTCTGATCACTCTGTACCTTTCAAATTCCCTTTCTGATCACTCTGTACCTTTCAAATTCCCTTTCTGATCACTCTGTGCTTTTTTTCTATTGTACGGCAGTTAGGACAGGGAACAGCAGGTGGCGCTGTGCCGGCTTCTTTCGCTTTGCTTTACAGACAGGAGAAAACACGATGCTGGCAGAGGAGAGAAGAGAGACACGCTGCAGCCAGACACACGCAGGATCGGGTATCGGGTGAGTATAATATTTTAATTATTTTTTTTAACACATTTGTCGTATAGGACGCACTAACTTTTCCCCCTAAGTTTTGGGGAAGAAAAAGTGCGTCTTATATGGCAAAAAATACGGTATGTTAAAATGATTTATTGATATACCGAAAATTTAAATCTTGATTGAATACTTAGCTATATTAAATAATAATTGTTGTTGTAATTGTAGATCTCCTCTTCCCGGGGAAGCGGACCTAGTTTTTGCGAAACGCGTAGAACCTTTATTGAAAGAGTTTTCCATAAGGAGATCTACTTGTGTGCTATCTTAATTTTTTATATTGCATATTTTAAAAAATGATTTTCAAATAAAGTTGTATTCTGGTTTTATATTCATGTTTTTACCTTAAGAGTCTTGTTATTTGGTCGGTTATCCTAAAGGAAACCTGTTTGTTCTTTGTATATCTCCAAAATACCATTGGCTTCAATTAGAAAATGTATGAACGATGAATAAAAGTTGATTCAGACATTCTCTAAATGAATCCAGCGTGAAAAATGAAAACATTGATAAATACACTACTTTGTCATTTTTTTTCACCGAGTAGTCTGAATAACCTTATTGATGTATATTTTCATTCACTCTGCCCGCCGCCTCCCGTATCTCCTTTTGATCTGGGTGAAACATGTAAAACGTTTCCTTCGTACATAGGGCACAGATGCGGCTGTAGCAATGAGCCGTCTGGATGAATTTTACTCCTTAAATTGTGAATGAACGTCGAGATGGAAACACGGCGTCATCTGAGAACACTCTGTGAATGAAACTGAAATATTAATGATGAAGTAATCATTATATAACGCTGCACGTTCACCTTGAGAGGGGAGGGTAATTACGGGAAGCGCAGAGGAGCAGCTGGGTAAATTTGAACAAATAATATTACCACAAATCACCTGTAGAGAAAGGAAACGCTGAGATTATACGGCTCCCCTGGACCCGCAACACCATGTATCATTCGCTGAGAGCCGATCGGCCTGATGGCTGCACACAATACAATAGGATGAAATAAATTCAAATATCTCTGAAAGCAAAAATGGAAATTTCACAGCTGCTACTATTCTATCATATGAGATGTATTTTTCAGTTTTTTGTGCTATTTGTGGGAAATGCACAGCTGTTTTACAAAATATAATAACTGATTCAGTCTCTTTATTTTTTTAATCGGCTCCCACAATCTGACAACCTTTGCCTATTGGGGGATCTTTATATAATTATATGTATATATTCATTGAGATAAGTAGCCTAGTAATAGAAAAAAAGAAAATAGGAGAAAAAGAGAGAGCAAATTGTGCTGCAATACCCACCTTCAGTCCAGCAGGTCCCCAGAGTTCTTTCCTCTGCCCAGCTAAATGGTATTTTGTTGACTAGACCTGTAAGGCAATTAGAATACATATCATTTTTTCACCCTCTCTATCCAGAGATTCACCCTCTCTATTCACCCAATGACCATTGTTGTTGGGATGAAAAGGAGGGAGAATCCAAAATTTTGTGTTGTCAATCAAAACAGGAATATACCTTTAGTGAATCAATCCGCTTCCTCCAGCATTTTATTGGGATTCAAGTCAGGCCTTTGACCAGAGCAGTCAAAAGTCCTCCATTTCTTCTTTTGGAGCCATTAGTGGTTGATTTGTTAGCTTCAAATCATCGATTGTGTTCATGTTCATCATGTTGAATGATCCAACCTCAAATTCGACTTTCAGGCAGATGGCTCCAAATTTATTGTTGACTCAATGGGCCTGATCTATCAAAGCTCTGCTAGACAGGAGAAGGAGAAGATAGAGCAGTGTTCCTCAACCTTTTTAACATGGGGATCCCCCCTAAGATAACTTTCAAGTCCTTGGGGAATCCCTTCTATAATTACTATACCCACAGCTCACAGTATCTTGGTGTGGTGGTCAGGGGGATAAATGCCTCCTACTGGCCAGTGGGAAGAACCCCTCAAGGAAGCTCTAGCAACCCTCAGGGGAACCATAGAGTTTCATGGAGCTTTGGTTATAAAACACTGAGATGAACTATCATGAGAGAACCTGATCCAGCAAACCTGGAATTGATTTCTTTATTTCAAAATCATTTGTTATTAGTATTAATATTTTCTTTCCAGGACCAGATTTGCTGGATCACCCAGGTTCACCCATGATGGTCTAACTTGGAGTGATAGAGAGCTTTTTAAAAACAGGACCAATGACTGCAAAACAGCAGTGACTGCAAAAACTCCATACCATAACAACTCCACATCATTGTTGGTATGGGGTTCGTCAAAGCTCTGTTTCCTGTGACCAAACAACTGTCTTGATTCATTGGTCTACCACCTTGCCGATATGTTCCATGGCAAAGTGTTGTCTTGTTCTAATTTTTTTTTTGGACAGCAAAGACTTTTCCTGGAAAACTTCCCATACAAGTGAAACTAGTGCAATTTCCTCCCGATTATAAATGCATTTACTCTGACACCAACTGTTGTAAGAGGTACCTGCAGATCACATGATATCCTTCTTGGGTTCTTGGAGAACTCTTTGAAAATTGATTGGACAGCTCTTGAGCTGAATTTGGTGGGTCAACCTGTCCTGGACCTTGGCATGTCTTTGCTTGTATGATGGAAGAATGGCATGGTAGCAATGGGTGGAAAACAGGTTACACTGCTGCCAGGGGCCCCATAGGCTAAATGGCACCCCACTAAATATGTATTCAAGTCACATAGGTTGACCTCTCTCTGTCCCTGCCTTTAGTTTACAAATGTGTGCTATGAATTTCTTACCCTGACTCATACATACACTTTAGTGCAAATTAACTGAACTTTAAACTGCAGTTTATGGTGCACTGACTAAACTCTTCAAAAAATAATAAATCATGCATCAGTTCCCAGAACTTTAGACCCGGGAGAGCACTGATAGCCTCCACCATCTCCTCCATACCAAGAAAAAAGCCTGAGAAGGACAGGCATGGCTACTTCCACAATCCTATTTAAACCCTGCAGCCTTGAAGATTTCACTTCAATCGAGCAGGAAGAATTGTT
>NC_092861.1:146072504-146074463 GCF_032062135.1 Pyxicephalus adspersus | reverse complement strand
TTCTTGCTTCCTTTCTCTCCTCCTTCTTGTCTCCCCTACCCCTTCCAATCCTTCATTCCTTCCCTCCTTACTTTCTTCCTGTCCACCATCTTCCCTTCTTCCTATTTCTTTCTTTAGATTTGTTCCTCCAGCATCCTGTGTGCAGCCACATTCCAGCTCACCTTAATGATTCATAGGCAACTAAGGACAAGCTGATCCCTCACCATTCTGTCATTGCTATTGCTGATACATCCTCCATATATGAGCGGCCTCATTATAAACGCATTATCCTGGCCCTTCCATACAAGCCGATGTTATGTGTGGGGCTTTCTTATTTTTCCTTTTCAATATGAAATAAAAACCCTCTAGGTGGCAATTTACAGTTTCTGCTGGAGAAAGGAGAGAAAAAAATGCAGCCTGTTAGCAAAACTCTTATCTCAGCAAGAAACCTTCAGATTTCTGACGTCTTACTGATCCCAGGAAGACGTCTAACGAGTCGCTAATTACTGATAGAAGCAGCGCGAGTGAATTTTAATTATACTTCAGTTTGCCAATATAATTAATGCATTTCTACTCCAGGTACAGAAACTTTGTCTTCAAGTAAAATAAGTATGATTAACGCATATTAATGCCTACAATTCAGGACTGAAAGCGGCAGAGCGATTAGAATGTATTATAACACCGTCATTTCCATTTTGTGTGTTTATAAATTCACTCAAATTGTTGAATGTAATATAAAATCCAAGCTCCGGGCAAACAACTTTTGACAGATGAAACACAAATGAGTGGGAGCTGCTGTACTTACCAAAGGATTTGTATTTCTGTTTATCTAATTCAGAGATTTACACATCTGCCATACAACTTGAAGACCTAATTTTTGTCTGCTTAAATACCTAACGGGTCTTGTTCCTCCCCTTCCCTGTGATTGGGCAGTGAAAGAAAAGCAATAAACTGACAAGATCATTTTTTGTCTCTCTGCTCCATTGTTTTATCCTCATGTATCATGTTGGCACAGCTGATTATCCCATTGTGGAATTCTGCTATACAAGAATACAGGAGGCTGATACTAGGGCCAATACTGGATACTTCAAAATTCAAATGATTAGTAAATGTGTGAATAATGAGGGATTGATGAATAGAGCCCTTAAGATTTGAATTTTTTAATTTAATCTGCAGTAGACAATAAAGGGTCAGCGAGGGAACTCAATAGAGCAATGGGCCTGATGTATTAAAGCTCTCCAAGGCTGGAGAAGATACATTTTCATCAGTGAAGCTGGGTGATCCAACAAACCTGGAATAGATTTCATCAAATGAATTTGCTATTTATTAGCAAATGTTATAAATCCTGGACCAGATCCATTTCAGGTTTGTTGGATCACCCCAGAAAGCGTATCTTCTCTAGTTTTGGAGAGCTATATTAAATCAGGCCCATTGGGTTCATGTTCATCGTGTTGGATGATCCTATAGCCAATATTAGGATTTTTTTCAGCTTGGGCTACATTAGCATTTCTGTGGAATAATTCACAATGGGCCTGACTTATTATAGCTCCCTAGGACTGGAGAAGATAAACTATCATAGAAGAACCTGGGGGATCTACCAAACCTTGAATACATTTTTTAAAATCATTTTTTTTATTGTTTGGCAAATGTTTTTAAATCTGGACCAGATCTATTTCAAATTTGGTGGATCACCCAATTTCTCCATGATAGGTTATCTTTTCCAGTTCTGTAGTGCTTTAATAAATTGGACCCAATGGGCTTGATTTATTAAAGCTCTTCAAGGCTGGAGAGGATAGACTATCATGGGAGAACTTGGGTGATCCAGCAAATCTGGAATTGTTGCTAGTGTTTTTAATCCTGGAACAGATCCATTCCAGGTTTTCTGGATCACCAAGTTCTCCCATGATAGTCTATCTTCTCCAGTCCTGGAGAGCTTTAATAAATGAAACTCTTTTACAACTCAATTAGCTTGGTAACTGG
>NC_092861.1:146057846-146071745 GCF_032062135.1 Pyxicephalus adspersus | reverse complement strand
CTGGGACATAAACACTGCTCCAGCCTCGGGCAATTTAAGGAATATGATAAAGAGGACGGGGCAGGGAGCCAGTATGCGGTTCCTTATAATACTCCACTAACTTTTAAAATAATCCTGCGAGTTTCCACATTCTGCGGTTAATCGTTGATATATCATAGCACCATTTTTGTTTGCATTGGTTCTGCATGTGAATGGGCAGGGGTGGTTCTCTTATGCTTCCATCATTTACCTATTGATCATGAGGTTATGGGGTTTATTTACTTAATGCAGACTTTACTTTATATAAAAGGGTAGATAACGCATATTTAATGCAAAAATGTATTTTTCCTAAAAAAGGGAGGCCCCTCCTCTTCTGTCTTTACCGCCACGGCAGTAACGACTGAATGGGAGCACAGAGCCCCCTGGGATACCTATGTGATGTTGGTATCCCTGAAGGCTCTGGGTTGTGGTGATAGGTCCGCTTAAAGTATCCCAGAAGGTTTCGGGCTGCTCCATCTGAGCATGCTCGATGTCAGACATGCACAGAAGGGGCCCATCTCACGCATGCACAGTCAGATCAGCGCTCTTTTTATACATCACCTGATCTCGTGCCTGCGTAGTGCAAGATCAGGTGACGTAACCAAAGCCAGAAGACGAAGGAAGAAGATAGCAGCGCCCGGTGGTTCCTCCACACCGGGATGAAGAAAGAATCCAGGACAAGGTGGGACCGAATCAAGGCAAGGTGTGGGGTAGTCAAGGAATGTGCAGAAGTAAAGGTAAGTCTCATTTTTTTTTAGAAGACAGTTCTGCTTTAAGTAATAAAAACTGTTCACTTAGCAAAGTAAATTTTCCTCTTGTAAGAGATATTGAATGAAGCTCCGTGGTTTTTAACCATCCAATCATATGCAAGCAAAATCCTGTTTTCCATGTGAATGGGTATTCTTTGTAAAGTGAATTTTAATTCATTCACTTAGTAATATATCTCTTGCAAGGGTATAATTTAGTTTGCTAAGTGAACAGTCTAAGCGTCTTTTGTAAATGAGCCATTGTATCTCAACCAACAATAATAAAATAGGCCAAATTGTGCCATTTACACTGAGAAAACTCAATGGAAAGGTTTCTGAAACCCAAAGAAGCTAATTTACTAAAATAATGTAAACTGTTCACTTATTAAGGTAAATTAGGGTGCAAGGATAAGCTTAGTGAATGAGGTAAAAAATCACATTTCAAGGAATACCCAATCATGTAAAAGGAAATGAAAACAAAATAGGATTTTCCGTGCATATGATTGGATGGTTGAAGTCAGCAGAGTTTTATCCTAATTACCAAGCTAAATGAAATATCCCGTGCCAAGGGGATAATAATTCACTTAGCTGTGTGAACAGACCATGTTCCTTTAGGAAAACAACTCCATAGAGATCAGGATATATAGGAACCAGGAACACTGAAAATGTCTAAAGGTAGATCAGCCAAGGACGGTGGTCTAAATAGATAATATCTAATAGGCTAATAATGTCCACGCTGGTGGAGAGGTTGCGTTGCATTTACAGCTTCCTCATGCCAGGGGACCCCTGTCTCTTAGGAGATGGAACATGTGGCTTCTTCCAGCGGCACCCCTATAGAGAATGAATGGGGGCAGTAAGCGGTACCAGCACCAATGTCAATCGCTAGCTATCATATGTGCGCTTCTTAAAGAACCAGCACTGCAGTGCAAGTGACAGAGCAACTGGCAAGCTAGCTAGCTTCAGGGAACTACATGGGGTCACTTAATCCCGAAGCAGACCTGAACACACCCACAATCCTGGATCTACAGTTTTTCACTTATATGTGCATGGTTTTATATATGAATTGCCGCTTGAAGGATAGAAACCACTCATCCGCACCAAATACATATTTTGGACAGATTTGGATATTGAAGTCCACCCAGACCTTTGCCAAATAACGAGTAACAATACCACTGTAAATGCCCTGGGAAAAATTATGGCAACTTGATGGTGGACTGTGCACCGTATGGTGCTGATGGTTATCAAGGGACAGCTTTCCCTGTCTAAAGACACAACTTACATAAACTTTAATAAAAACCTCAACTCTACCACGCTCCAACAAATGGTCACTTCCATACAAATACCAAATGACAAGACCAATGACACCCACGTTTTAGGTCACGTTCTGCTTGTTTTCTCATCTTTACACAAATGTCACTTGGTTTCGCCTCGATTATCTAACTTAGCTTAACATCATTCACTTGACATTTGTCATTTTGTTACAGTTACAATCCATGTAACATTTTACTAATTAGCAGCAGAGTTCAGTGGAATCGAAGGGTCCACCAAAAAATGGTATTGTCATTTAAATTTTGATTTGCAGAATACAAAATAATCATTTACTCTGGCAAATGTAATTAAAGTTGTAAAAATGATATTCTAGTGTCTTTATTAATTAGCAAAGGATGAGATGAATGGTCTGTTTGCATGTTGATCAAAGTAGGGGAATTATTTTTTGTAGAGGAAGGGCTAGATATATAGGGAAGCTTGTTAATGTCACACCACTTTAATTGAGACGATTGCGGACGTCCACTTTAAGTTTTCCAGGATACATTGTGGGCAGATGCACCAGACTTTTCATATGTTTCTTGGCAGGTGTGCAGATGAATCCTCCCTCAAACAACGGTCCATGGAATCTCGTCTTGGATTTTAACAGGCTGAACTACACCTTATCTAGAAAATACAACTGTGACCAAATTGATATACCGTATTTTTTGCCATATAAGACGCACTTTTTCTTCCCCAAAACTGAGGGGGAAAAGTTAGTGCGTCCTATACGACAAATGTGTTAAAAAAAATAATTAAAATATTATACTCACCCGATACCCGATCCTGCGTGTGCCAGCATCGTGTTTTCTCCTGTCTCTAAAGCAAAGCGAAAGAAGCCGGCACAGCGCCACCTGCTGTTCCCTGTCCTAACTGCCGTACAATAGAAAAAAAGCACAGAGTGATCAGAAGGGGAGTTTGAATGAGAGTGATCAGAAAGGGAATTTGAAAGGTACAGAGTGATCAGAAAGGGAATTTGAATGGCACATGAGTGATCAGAAGGGGAATACCGGTATGAATGGCACATGAGTGATCAGAAGGGGAATAATCTTTCAGAATCTTTTTTTCTAGATTTTCCTCCTTTAAAATTGGGTGCGTCTTATATTCCGGAGCGTCTTATACGGCGAAAAATACGGTAAATTGATTGAGATAAAAGAACTTACAGCTTTATATGAGAAAAGCCAGAATTAAAATTACCCATAGTGTTTCCCATGAACCACATCAAATGCAAGAATTGTACACCTGAATGTGCCTTTAAATTTTATTCATTGATTTTTATTCGCTCCAAATAATTGCTGCTTTTACCACGAGAACATTAGCACAATCGCTTACCGCACATAGCGATTTGGTGTTTGCCAATGATAGGTATAATCCAGATTAGTCGGTGACTCCCCCAGACTAAAACAAGTAATCCTTTCCATGTTCTTACACTTTCTCAGAATATTCATCTATCACTGCCAGTCTCCCGTGTTTTTCTTCGCCACAATGAGCGGATGGCCAAACACCTGGCGCTCAGCCTTCCATTACCTCTTATTCCTATCCTTGTGACTTAGATCAGAGTGATGCATTCATTCGGCTAAATATAAGACTTGATGTTCCGCCAGCATTGTCAGAACCCTGTCAGGTAGTTGTAGAACATCAGTATTCCAGAGCCAAAGTCTCATTATGCTAAGAATGTTTGCTTTCAACATCAGCTCAATAAAGACCTAATTCCTGCTAACAATATGCCGGTACACACTCGCATTTCATGAGAGCATGGGGGATCTTGAACTCTGGCCAAGGCAGATATCAAAAGGAAAGAAGCAAAATTAATGAATGATGAGGTCACACGCAGATGAGAAGCTGGTGTCAACTTAAAGCCCAATTTTCAGCTCTGCTCCCCGTCACTCAGTGCTTGACCCTCCCCATAGCCGTATTTTGTGCATTGTTATACATCTCACTTTTCTAAATGTCTTCTGGCTGGCCAAGTGACCATCTTTGGTGCTGGGCTGTCCTCGGTGATGCTGAGATCTTTGTATCATTGTATGTACGTGCAGAGCACTCACCAAGTGGTGGGTCCAAGGTTAAAAGACATCCAACCCACAGGATGTCCTTGGTCCTAGGTTAAAAGACACCGGACATCATTCCATCTGGAGAATGGAGAACATCTTGTGGTGCAAAGGGGTAACTGTACAGGTTCACTTTTTCTTCATTATATGTGAGTGCAGAGCATTTTCAGGATGCCCTATCACTGGGGGTCATGATGCCCCTTACAACCTCCAGTATGGCCTGGGTCCTAGTTTGAAAGATGCTGGACATCATTATCGGTAAAGGATACTATGTGGTGAAGGAGATTACCTGTACTGGTTCACATTTTCTGAATCATTGTATGTGAGTACAGAGCACTGTGGTGATGCCCTATCAGGGGGTGGGCCCATGACACCCCACAACCCACACGATGTCCTGCATCCTGGGTTGTAAGAAGCTGAACATCATTCCTCCTTGAAGTTTGAAAACATATTGTGGAGTAAAAAAATACCTGTAGGGGTTTGCATTTTCTATATCATTGTACTTGAGTGCGGAGCATTGTCAAGATGCCCTATCAAGGGGCAGGTCCATAACACCCCAAAACCCACAGGGGGTCCTGCATCCTGGGTTGTAGAAAGCTTGACATCATTACACCTTGAAGTTGGAGAACATATTGTGGAGAAAAGGGATACCTGTAAGGGTTCACATCTTCTATATCATTGTATGTGAGTGCAGAGCATTGTCAGGATGCCCTATCAAGGGTCTGATCCATAATGCCCCACAACCCACGGGAGGTC
Organism: Pyxicephalus adspersus; assembly: GCF_032062135.1. Taxonomy (NCBI): domain Eukaryota; kingdom Metazoa; phylum Chordata; class Amphibia; order Anura; family Pyxicephalidae; genus Pyxicephalus; species Pyxicephalus adspersus. Next base: position 146,066,872 of record NC_092861.1, on the reverse strand, counting down.
CTGGGTCCTAAGTTGAAAGAAGCTGGACATCATTCCACTTCCAAGTTGGAGGACATAATGTTGAATAAAGGGATAACTGTAAGGGTTCACATTTTCTGTATCATTGTATGTGAGTGCAGAGCACCATGGTGATGGTCAATGATGCCCCACAATCCACACGATGTCCTGAATCCTAAGTTGAAAGACACTGGACATCATTTCACCTGGGAGATTTGTGGTGCAAAGTGGTAACTGTGGTAACTGTAGGCGTTTGCATTTTCTACATCATTGTATATCATTATATGTGAATGCATGATGGTCCATGATGCCCCACAATCCACAGGATGTCCTGGGTCATAAGGTGGAAGACGTTGGAAGACGTGATTCCACCTGGACAATGGAGAACATCTTGTGGTGCAAAAGGGTAACTGCACTGGTTGGCAGTTTCTACATTATATGTGGATGCAGTGCATTGTGGTGGAGACCTATCAGAGGATGGGTTCATGAAACGCACAGGATGTCCGGGATCATAGGTTGAAAGAAACTGGGCATCAATCCACCTAGAAGACCAAGGACATCTTGTAGTGTAAGGGGATTCCTGGGGTTCTCCTGGGGACTGGGGATCATACTTGGCAGTAAATAAAGGCTGCGACCATAGCTATGTTCTGGTTTTAGGCACCTCCTGGGGCATCCTTCTTTTGCCCAGAATTGGGTTTTAAAGGGACCCTTTCACAGAGCAACAAAAATGATTATCAATCAGCTGTAAGTTACTCCTTCTGACTCAAGTGAAGTCCATTTCTTCCAGGGCCGGGGTCAAGTAAATAGCTTTTACTGGCTCAAAACCGGCATGGGACATAGCAATCAAGAGATGGCTGGTTCGATTAGTGCCTTACACAAATAGTGATTTTTGAAAGATTTCCTTTAAATGAAAAATTTCCAAGTCAGATTTGTATCTGATTGATGGTTTGTAAAAATATATATATACTCACCAAGCTTCAGGATGGACTCATATCCCACCCCTTCTCATTTGTGCCCATTGAAGCACCCCTGAGTGTTGCTTTATTAAATGCTTTTTGCATCTGTCTATGGTTGGTTTGCAGGACGCCATGAGTCCCCTCCATCCTTTTCTACCCATGAAGCTGGTTGGGCACCCTGCCCTTAATGGAAGTTTTAGGCTTCTTTGCAAAGCAAACAGCGGGTGTGTTTGAGAACAGCTCTTCTGCTTTGCAACCCAAATGGGGTCCTGAGACAAGAATACCAACAAAAGGTAGTGAAATGCATGGACGCATTTTAAGGCATAGAGCAGGGGGTGTCAAACCATGCCCCGGGGGCCATATCTGGCCCCCAAAATGAATTTTTTGGTCCCCCAAAGGAACCCTACATATGAATTGCAGCTGGCCTGCCACTGCATTGAAATAGTGCCACTACTACAATTCCCGGCATCACTCACGTCTATAGACCAGTGGCCTCTATGTCTATGTGTGGTCCCGCATTGGACTGTTTTATAGACGCAGGGAATTGTAGTAGAAGTGCTATTTCTCTATTATAGGCTTGTTCCAGAATGAATGTTAAGCAAAACCTTTTTGTTTCCATATGAAAAGGTTTTATATCTAATGAGGAAGAAAAACTTCCTCAGTTTTTTCAATAAACTTCAAGTTTGGCCTGCGACTTTGTCTAAGTATTTAATTTTGGCCCACTGTGTATTTGAGTTTGACACCCCTGGCTTAGAGTAAACCTCAGACCCCTCTGCAAATTCAGCACATATATCACAATATGCATGCAAGCGTGAATTGTTTACCATTAAAAAGCAGTTATTTAACTCCAGTCAAGTGATTTCCCTAGTCTAAGATAATGTAATCAGTCTTCTGCATCCTAATGCAAGCATTTCCTCTATCTCCTTTACTTACTACGTTGTAACATTGTAGCAAGTCACAAGTATAAAGCCTGAAATGGCGGCTGGGCAAATTGCATACCCGCAGCCCCAAACAAAAGACTATTGCACAGGCACCAGCATACAGTATTGTCTTAATTATAGGATGGCATCTTGTTCCAGGAAGTAAATGTCGACCCGTGATTTTTCCTGCTGCACCCATTGTATAGGGGATATGCTCAGGTTGGGAGGGCTGGGAGATTTGCAGCATTGTGGCCAATCCTGGAGATGACTCAGTGGGAGATTTTAATCCTTTTCCTTTGAGCATGGCATTACAATGGCTGCTGTCTCTTTCTGCATATTTTACCTTAGTGAGGTCTGCCATCACATGTCGTAGGTGTAAAGAAAAAAAAAGATTGTGTATCCGCTATTACCAAAACAAATTCTTTAAGCCTTTTATTAAAACAGTTTGAGAACTAACTTTGAAGTGTGAAAAAGCTTTCATGTAACCCTATCATTTGTTAGACCGCCCGCCTTGTATACTTTTCATGTTGTAAGCCTTGTCGCTTTATACAATAAAACAAGGAAAAAAAAACACAAGGCTGCATGTACCTTCCTTCCAGTTTGTATAAATAATTCTCTTTGGATAGTTGTTTTGTAGGATATGTGACTTACAGAGTGAGTGAAAATTAATAAAATTAATAAAAAATGGATACTAAGACTAGTTCTCCAATACATCCACATTTTTCAATGTTTTGTGTCTTTAAAAATGTTGCAAGTACAGACAAATACCTGTTGATTGTGCCAGATAGCCAATTAGATCATAATTTACAGAAACAAGCTGACAACACAATGCCTTTGCATTACAGAAATCCCAAGCAGCGTAGTCAGCCCTGTCCAGTTCTTGCAAACTACAGAACATGTGCTCCCTCCTGGTCCTATTACTGATATGAGGATATTACTGATATGCAATATATTCAATTTCTCTTCTTGGGTTTGTCACCAATAGTTCACTTCTCACACCCTGCTTTCTCATCCAGGCAAGAATACCATGAGAGATACCACTCCATGTCTGTGCTTAATTTTTCTGGCAGTCTGAGTATTTTTAAATGTAAAACCGGTACATTTAAAAATACTCATTATTTTAAATTTCCCGTCTGGTCTCGCCAACCAGCCCCACATTTCCACCCTCCAGCCTAAGGCTCGCGAACAAATGCCCGGCCGGCATCTGCTTTCTCTGGCCTCGCTTTCCCGATGTTCACACTGCCAGGGAGGTTATTGGGATATGTGTGGCTGGGCGTGCATGCGCTTTATATATCAACCAAAATGTTCCTGGGCTACAGCACATGTGCCCGATGTGTGGGATCAGTGGCAGATGTAGGGAGGTGCAAAATGTGCCTCTGCATGCCACTGCATGAGCGCCCTTGACCATTCTTAGCCAACCACTCAACCCACAACGTTACCAAGTCATTTGGACAAAATAACCCCAAATCAGTTTGGCAGAGTGGCCCTAAGTTAGTTCTGCACCAGGGTCCCACTGTTGGCTATGTCCGCCACTGTGTGATTACTTTATGTGGGACATCAAAACAATGAAAAGTTTAATGATTTTTTAAAATAAATGTATTTTCAAAAAATGGTCATGTATAGTTTGTGGATATTTATTGGTGAATCTATTACAATAGGTCTCTGTGTGACACTGATTTGCGAAACGCGTAGAACAGCAATATAAAGAAACCGCTTGGAAATGTTTATATTTTGTTAAACCTAAAATTGATGTGAATCTTATGGATTTATATTGTCATAAATAAATGGATTTTAGAATTTTATTGTTAAATGTTCATTGTAACCATTACGCAGAATTATGCCTAAAATGTCCCCAAAAAACACGTTTTGGTTTTGTTTTGATGCTGTTCGGTAATAGGGATGAGCATAAGTTGATTTTTTACCATAGGAAATGCAAATACAGTGTTTTATGTGGGGTATTTGTACTTCACACAATGAAGGAAACCTAATGCTGAAATCCAGTCTTACCTTAAGACGCTTCAACTTTTGTAAAGTTGCTTAGTCAAACTTTCACTTCAAACTGTGAGCTTCGCAATGTACATTAGAAGCTGCACCAAGTCAGACAGAGCCTGCCTCGTTTTCTAAATGGGTGACGTCAAATATAATTTACCAGTTTTTCACCAGACTTAGTGTCCCTGGCCAACCTTTTCACTCACTGGATTTCAGTCCTTTTATTTATGAAGTCATAGTATTATATATGGGTGTAACCTCTCATATCGCTCACGTTTTCCCCCTACTTTCTCTCTTTATTACCTTCATATCTCCTCTCTCTGTTTTTTTTTTATTTCCTTCTTTCTCTTTCTCTCTCCTTCTTCCCCTAGCCCCCTTATCTCTCTACATCATCTCTCTCCTTCTCTCTTTGCTCTCCTTCTTTCTTTTCTACTTTCTGATTTTCTTTCCCTCTACTTTATCTTTTTCTTATTCTCTGTTTTTCTTTCACTCTATTTCTCTCTTTCCTCCTGCCCTTTTCTCTTTTCATTTAATTTTTTTCTTTTTCTCCACTACTCTCTCTCTCTCTCTCTCTTCTCTCTTTCTCTTCTCTCTTTCTCTCTCTATTCCATTTTTATTTCTCTTTCTTCCCATGTCACTTTTCATATTCTCTCCATTTGTTTCTCTCTCTCTCTTTCTCTCTTTCCTTCTCTTTCTTTCCTCTCCTGTCTTTTCTCTTTCTTAGTCTCTCTCTTCTCCCATCTTTTTTCTTTCTTTCTCTTTCTACTTTTTTTCTCTCTCTCTTCCCCATCCCATTATTATATATTACAGATGTGCCCCGTTAAAACTCAAAAACAGTTTTTAAACTATTTTGCATTCACCTTCTATCCCAAGCAATCATATGAGGATTTTATAGGAACTAAAAAGTTATTACTTCCCAAGTACCAACATTCAGAGTCTATGAAGAATCAACTGCTGAACATCACAAGACGAGAAATGAATGACAGAGAGCCATTCACAAACACAAAGCCTCTGCCTGAGATGCCGGGACCAAAACTGCTTTCCTGGGACAGAAAAGGGAAGCAAGGTCTTACTATCTCCATCTATCCAGACCTGCGGCCTTCTGTTTTGCATGAACACGTCCTTTATACTGGGAACATTTTGCATTCACACTGATTCAGAATAAGCAGGCCACCTGCCGTGTGGTTTTAGGTTTCAGTCTGATCCTAATGGGAAATTGAAATGGTTTGGGATTATGGTTGTAAACATTTATTTAAAGTTCATAGATTTTAAACTGATGTTTTATTCTTTTTTCAGTAAATGGATGACCCTATATTCTAAAAGCAGGCCTAAAGCAAAAATATAGGCAATAGGCCGCATGACAGGGGAAGTGGAAGAAGACTGAGGGCTGGGGTGAAAAGTTGAATGGGGCTTCCCTGCTTGCTCGTGTGCAGAACAGAGGCTTTAAGGGGTAGGGGAAGAGGGCGATTTGCATGACTTGCAGAAGAAATCTTTTGCTAAACACAGCTGAGGTTGTGGGTGATCTTAGGGGACTGAGCTCCTCTGCAGCCTCTTGTAACTGTTTAATGACCAAGACAAACTTTGCAGCTATTTATGCTGCTGCATCTTAAAGCACAGCTTGCTCCAGAAGTTATAGAATGTCTAGGCTCCATAAAGTTTTTTTTATTGCTTTGTTTTTTTTGATTAACTCACAGTGAAGATTTTATACAGTAACTGACACCACGCTGCCCAATAATATGTTGAGACAAACATCTGTCCTAATTGCATTTATTAAAATAATGTATCTGCTCTGACTTACATACAAATTCAACCTAAGAACAAACCTACAGTCCCTATCTCGTATATAACCCGGGGACTACATGTATATAGCAGCCTGCTCTTAGATTACATATGACTAAAATAAATTTAATTCAGGGCCTTCTAAAGGGGGATGAGCACTGACTTATTCTCTTTTAATGGTAACTGGAACAATTTTTTTTGCTAGTGTATTTAAAAAAAGTAAATATGTAATGGTTGCCTCAAATGCTCAGCATTCCAGCTCCCTGCCATACCAATCTGTCAATTGGGGCCCTGAAGAAGGTGGGGGCCACAGGCAATTACCCAGTTTGCCTATGAAACTAGCCATGACACCGATTTATTTTATTTCTATTCTTAGATTCTCTTTTAATGTTGGATTTACGCTTATGTGTAATGCTGTGAATAGTAATACAGAGGGTCCCCTAGGAACTCTTCACTCTGTTGAATAAAGGGAAGTTTAGCAGACAGCGACCCATTATAATAATTCCCATGGGCTCTGCCTGATATTTACATAGCTTGTGTTACATATGGTGCAGCCTCCAATAACAAAACATTGGTAAATGTCCTCAAACAAGTGCGTCCCTACTCATCACTTGGACGGTTCCCCCTTCGAATATTCGGTATACTGAATTCCTTCTCTCGCTCACTCTGCAGACAGGAAATGAAAACATTACATTTATTCCTGCTCATTCAGTGTTTTCACTGCTGGCCGCAGATTCATTTTCCTTTTCTAAGTCAATATATGTCATAATGAAAACAGGAAGTTCAGCTTTGTTATTCTTTGTGCTTGGATGGCTAAAGGTACGCCGGAGTCCAATGTAAGACAAGCCAAAATCTAGGCAGATAGGAAAGACAAATAAATGCAGCTCTGTATAAATTATACATTTTTTTCAGTTGCATTTGACCCAGTATTAGCCTCTTGCAGCCCCCGCACAGCAGGGCTTAGAGTGGGAGAAGAAGCAGAACAAGGAGCCCGTGTGATATCTGCATGGAGCATTCTGATTGACAAGGATATTCTGGTCCAGCACCAGTGCTCGCCAAATGACAGTCCCCCAATCTAACGCCGCATTCTTCACCTATAGCAATACCTCGCTCTGCCTCCAGAGGCTAGTTGCCCCTCCCAGCACACAGTTGCCCCCAGGACTTCAGTCTGCAAAAATAGTGTTTGGGGAAGGACAGATAGAGGCAAGCCCAAAATACAGAGCCATGTCATCAGTCCACCAGACAAGGTATTTAAGGGCAAAGACAAAGCAGCGTCGGGTTCACAGGCAAAAGGTCGGTCCAGTAAGCATACAATCACAGGGCCAGATAATGAATAAAATCCCAGCAGCCAATGGGAGCACAGAATTGAGCCAGGGACTAATCTACTCCCAAAGTCCCCTTCAGCTGTATACAGCCTCAGAGTGTGTGCTGGGGATGCTGAGAAGAAACATCTCAGGCTGCATGACTAAAGGGAAGCTGGGGATGCTCCTTTTTCCTTGACGTCACTGGACAGGTGTGATATAATCCTAGCATTCTGCTGCTTGTCTTTTCATTGGCGTGTAAGTGTGAGTGAGCTTTAGTGAAGAAAATTGGATCTCCTTCTCTGCGGGACTCCAGATCTCCAATCTGGATTGACAGACTATACCTACTCACACCAGCAATTGCATAAATTTCCTAATACTTACACCAAAAATTGCAAATTCCTTTCACTAACAATAACAGTGGTGTATATTCTTACTATTGTCATTAATTATGGGCACAATTTTGTTCATTGACATCCATGGGTACAATTCTTTACTTTGACATGAATAAGGAGAACAATTACTTCAATGAATCATATATTCATATATTCAATCAATCGACCCATCAATATTGTTACTAGTAGCATAAATAATGAGCATGATTCCTACCACTGACAACAGCAATGGGCACAAATAATTTCACTGATATGAACAATTGGCAAGTTTTTTTCCATTGATTTCAATTATGGGCACAATTCTCTTCATTGATATCAATGATGGGTACAAGTCTTCCTATTGAGATTAACATTGGGCACAATTCTTCCTACATCAGTGATGGGCATTATTATTCCCATTGACATTAATAATGGTGTATATTTTCGTCCTACTGAGACAATGTAATTCCTCCTACTGACACCAACAACAGTGTAAAGCCACTGGCACCAATGATGGTGTATAGTTTTGAAAAAAACTAATGGTCATTACATTGTTAGATATTGTTTTGGGGTTTAATTATATTAGTTATATTTAAATGTAATCACTACTAAGAAGCACAAAATGTTGACAGAATTTTGGTTAAAATCTTGTACATTTGAGTGAAATGCACTTAGATCAATTTGGAAATTAGTGTTGTACTTGGTGCTTTTACAGGGAGTACAAAGGGTTTTACTGGTTCCTAAAAGTTAGGGAAGCCCTGAGATCTATGTTCTTTAAAAAAAAAAGCCATTGTTGACCATGCTGGTGATAACATGGTAACAAAACTTTTGTTTATAAAGAACATTTTGGCAACATTTTAGGCTGTTTTAGGCCTGGTGTGGTTTGTATCTCTGCAGCCACATAGATGTGCATTGTGCTGTGTGTTTGAGTAAGCAGCCGATACAAATAATGGGGCCCTCAAACCCCAACAATGAAAAATTGTTCCTGTGCTTTTTTTGGTTTACATACAATACTGAATGCCGAGGTGTAATGCACAGGTCCATCATCAAGGTACACTGGGATGCCATTCAGTAAAGTATGTGCACCATAAGTTCTGTGTTCCTGTATTGCAGGGGTCCCCAACCACCGACCTGGGGCCCACTAGTGGGCCATGGCCGTCTGACAGGTGGGCTGCGGCTCTGGCTGGTGCACCCCTTAGCAGGGTCAGGAGAAGGACCCCGCCTGGGGTGGCGCACTGGCCAGAGCTGCAGACCATGCCTCTGGTACGCAATGTAGGCTCAAGGCGGTGGGCAGGTCTCTAGACACAACCCACTCACTCTCCCATCACAGTTCTGAGTGGACGGGTTCCGTAATCATGATGTCACTCTGGGGGAAAGTTTCTTATCGTTGAGTGACACACGGCCCACCTCACATGCACGGTGCGGGGTCAATGCATTTAATGGTCTGTGAGCTCCAAACAGTTGGGGACCACTGCTGTATTACACAGATGTAAACCTGACCTTAGTCAAAAAATTATCAATTTGGGAGCTAGCTATAAAATTTAGGTGCTACATCCATAATAGTTAAAGTTTCTACAATGTTTATTTTCCAGAATAATTGGATTTTTAGGGCACCACTAATCATTATTCTTTGAACAACATCAATTAAAAAAAAACATAAAAAACATAATTTATGTAAGTAAAAAATTTTTTCACTTTTATTTAATATAC
>NC_092861.1:146042128-146056071 GCF_032062135.1 Pyxicephalus adspersus | reverse complement strand
GCATATCTCTAGTCATTTAATAAAGTATATATAAAGTATTCTTTCATTAAAAATAGTGTTCATTTATGCAAAATGGAGTTTGCAGGTTCTCCTCATGTTTCCTCCGGGTACTCCGGTTTCCTCCCACCTTCCAAAAACATGCGGTTAGGTTAATTGGCTTCCCTCCCAAAGAATTTTTACTTTAGATTGTGGTAATAAAATATGACTATGGTAGGGACATTAGATTGGGAGCTCCTTTGAGGGACAGCTAGTGACTCGACTATTGACTTTGTACAGCGCTGCATTATATGTTAGTGCTATATAAATACTGTGTAATAATAGTAATAATAATAATTGTCTGTGTAGGGGTTGTTGGCGGTTTTCTGCCTAAACACTAGAGGGCAACAGAAATGTCAGCTCTCTACCTATAGGAAAAGTCCATGTCCCATGATTCCTTGCATTGTGTATAGTTAATGGGGGGTTATACTTGTGGTTTCAGCTCTCTATGGGGTGGTTACAAATGAAGACAATATAAATGAAGCATGAATTGTAGCCAAATGAATGAAGGATATGCTGCTCTCAGCAAAGGATAGAAAGGAATTACTCGGACTTATTGAATAAGTATTTTTTTTAACAAAGTATAAAAAAGACAAATATGATTTCTTGAAGCAGTTCACAAACCAAGGTGATATATCATCTTACAAGGGATAATTCAATTACTGAATTCGGTGATAGTTCACATTGCAAATATTGCCCAATCACTTTCAAGGAAAGCTAAAAAAAATTGTTTTTTTTTTCTTTTTGTACATGATTAGATGGTTAAAGTCAGCAGAGCTTCCCAACATTTATTAAGCTAAGTGAAATATCCTTTGCAAGGGGATGATTCACTTTCCTAAGTGGAGAGCCTAATCAATACTATTGGGAGGACCAGACAGCCCGTACGTGTCCACATCACCCAGACATTAACATTTGAAGCAGGATCCTCTTAATCAGTAGTAAAGAGGAGTGAAGAGACTAAAGCTACGTACACACTTCCAATTATTATCGTTGGAAAACGAACGACGAACGATCCTGCACGATATATACGAACGATCGTATAGCACCGATCCTGCACATAGAGATAACGACACGATCGTTCGTAGATATTGTACACACAATAGATACGATCGTTTAAGCGATAGAGGAACTATGTGCACGACAGGAAAGTGAACGAACGTTCGTTCATTACGCATGCTCTGAACATGGACGATCAACGAACGACCGTACACACGAACGATGTTCAACGATCGTCGCCCAATCCGATCCGCCGGTCCGGTCGTTCGTTTCCAACGAGTTTCCTCGTTCGTCGGCGTTGTTGCTTACTTTTTTACGAACGATTTTTTGCCCAATCGATCGTTCGTCGTTCGATTGGAACGATAAAAATTGGAAGTGTGTACGCACCTTTAGGATCCAACTTGTCAGGTGACCATGGCTTTTGGTAAATAAAAATTTTGGTAAGGCTCTATTTAGGATTTTTTTTTTAAAGCATATGTCTTAAATTGAACCCATTTGCAATTTTTCCCTGCCTTTTTTCCCATTTGTTCTCTGCTGGTTTTTGGGTGCAGAGGACTGGTAATCCAGCACTGAAGGTGTAACCAAACTAAATTCTGAAGGGACCTCAGTGCTGGCCAGCCAATCGGAAATAGGACTCCCTCCTGTGCATGGAAGAAGAGAGAAGACTCTTATAGAGACATTTTTTAAAAAGCTATGATAAACTGGAGAGATAGGAGAAAAGGAGGAGGATAGAATTCTGCCTTACGGCAGAATTTTCATTAAAAGAAACACCCCATCCAGCTAATCCTGTGCTCTCTGGGCTTCCTTCCTCTTTCCAGGGCTGGCTGTTCCATCCAACGCCACCATCTTTGTTCTTCCTTATTCTTGGTTCCTCCTGATGTCTCCCAATCTTCTCCTGGACAAGAGCATGCGTGAGCTCAAGTGCTTGTTTTTTTACATTGGAGGAAAGCTCTTGATGACACTCAAAAAGAGTAGCCATGTAATGCAAGTTTCCCCTTCAGTCATGATAGAAGGGAAGGGGATTTTGTGAAAAATGTTACAAACCAACTGTTACCTGTCCATTGTTCTGTAAAGTCACATGTCACCTTAAATGGCCAATAAAAAGCCTCAAAAGGCTATAAGGGGCGTAACCATCATCAACTTTTACATTGAAAGTCAAGATTTTTTGTCATTTTTTAGCACGTTTTGTTCAGATTATCCCTGTTGGGCTCACAGTGTTTCTAAACTGAGCTGTAACCTTCTCATTCAGCTTTTGATTTTATTTCCTTTTTCACTTCAAAGCAAAGGCTTTATTATGAAGGACGCCCACCTCCTCGATCGAGGGTAAAAAAATGTAAAATTGCTTTATGTGAATGAAAATTCCTCCATCCTTCCAACAAAGCTGCCGTGCGTCACCGGTGATCTGAAATCCCATGCAGCGTTTTCTGTGAAGTACTTTGGCATTTAAATGAAATGATCTCATTTAGGGATTCTGGGTACGAGTTCCTTATTGTCATATTCAATAAAAGCTGGTTTATTAGGAGGAAAATGTCTGGCAGTAATGGCTTCCGGCTGCTACTGTGTTCCGGAATTGTCCTAATGTGATATATTTTTTGATCTGGTGAACAAGGTTTGGAAAATGTCAGAATGGCTCATTCTTAGCCTCAGTCTTAGTCTAGATAATATTGATGTGTTTAATCCTTCATTGGTCACTCATTCTGTTTAATATTATCCATTCATATAACATACCTCATCCACCCCAGAAAAAGAAATCTAAGAAGACTGAGGAAATGCTTCCTCCTGCTGCAGCAGACTAATGACATCATCACAGTTTAGGTAAGGCAAGCTTGTAAATGTACTGACAGGTCCACTTCAAGCACTTCTAATAGAGTCTAGGTAAGTCAATCTTTCTCAAAAGGTCTTCAAGCTTGAAGTCTGGCATGCACTTATTGAGTTATTATCTTTGTGCATGTTGTATTTCAAAGGTGACCCTTTTGTGGGTGGCACCCTGAATGTAAAAGTATATTCAAAGTGACATTCTACATATAAAGGGCATACAATATTGCCTTTCTCCCTTCATAAGGATTAAGAAGGGTCTGCACCAAGGTTGAGTCTTTTGTGGTCCCTTACACTGGGAAGGGGGTCTGCAATGAAGGGGTTTGTGATTGTGGGGGTCTGTCACTGAAGGTGTTCCTCCCCAAGAGTGTTTGACTAGGGGGTCTGACATTGAGTGGGGTCTGTAGTGAATGTGTCTGCCAATGAGGGGGGTTTGTGGTGAAGGTGTCTGCCACTGAGGGGGGTCTGTAGTAAAGGTGTCTGTCACCGAGGAAGGATTTACATGTGAGTACCATGTAGGAACTTCCTGGGAGTACCACCAGGAATTTAAAGTGTCTGCCACTGGAGGGGTCTGTAGTGAAGGTATCTGCCACTGAAGGGGGTCTGTAGTGAGGGTGTCTGTAACTGAGGAAGGATCTACATTAAGGAGGTGTTACTAGGAAGGTCTGACACTGAGGGGGTCTGTAGTGAGGGTTTCTGCCACTGACGGGGGTCTGTAGTGAAGTTGTCTGTCAATAATGGAGGTCCAGACTTATAGGTGTCACTAGGAAGGTCTGACACTGAGGGCTTTCTGCATTGGGGGAAATTTGTACTAAGGGGGTGTATCACTGATGGCTAGGGGTTGCACTGAGAAGGTTTGTCACTTAGGATGGGGTTTGTCACTTGAGGAGTGTGTCACTTGATGGGACTGACCCTAAGGGCCTGTCACTCAGAGGTGTGAGCTGTGCTTCATGTGCATTTTCCAAAAAAGTCTAACTCGGGGCTCACCCTAACTAATCCCCCCCCAAAAAGTATCCCCTTTTGTTAGAAGTTAGTGGTCTGCACTGAGGGGGTTTGCTTTTGGAGTAGTTTGTCACTGAGGGAGCCGTGCACCGGGAGTCTCTGTTCATAAGAGTTAATAAGAATCTGTCATTGGGTCATTGAGTAGGGGGTCTGTCCCTGACAGTTTGTCACTGAGTGGTTTGAGTTGTGCTGTGAGCATAACCTAGTCTATATATATCTTGTGCCTTCCTGGATTTCATCAAAAGGGGGAAATATTCTGCACCGACAACAAGAACTTCAATCGATTAGGTTGTAACTTTTCTATCTAGTGCTTGTGCGGGTCTGCTTATTGGGGGTGGGTAGTGGAGCGTGGCTACACGGGTTGGTAGAGGGCCATGAAAATAGTAGGCGGGAGCAAGAGCAGCCTACATGTAGGAAACTCTCGCTGCAAGACTGATACCAATTCTCAGTTTTTATATGGCAGCAAAGTATTAAGGCAAAGTTTCTCCACCTTTTTTACTTGGGGGGACCCTTGAAATAATTTTCAGGTCTTATGGAACCTCTGCTATAATTACTATATCCACAGCTCACAGTACATTAGTGTGGTGGTCATTGGGAAAAAATCCTCTTGCATTGCTTGACTTTGGGAAGAATGTCACCCTCAGATATCCAAAAAGATCATTGGTGTCACTTAAACCGACCTGAAAGGTGCAAATTACTAAAAGAATCCCTAGCAATCTCTAGAGGAACCCTGGTTGAGAAACACTGGATTAAGGCATAATCAGGGTTTAAAGAAATGTATTGGTAGGTTTATATATCACCAGGACCACTATCGGGGGATAAAGGGTAACTTCTGACTGGGCCACTTTTAAAAGAACTTAACTTTGCAATGCCGTAACTTTCAGCCATGGGGGAAGGGGGCCCAGGAAGTTTACCTAGTATGGGGCCCAAAAATTTCTGATGGCAGCCCTGTATACCACTACCATTATTTAAAGCGTAATATAGCAGTTTGTATAACGAGATGCTATAGTCCTAATCCAGCCATTGTTATTTGGATAGAATGGGAATATTCTAGACTCTCCAATACATTTTTATTGCTGACTGTGTGACCGTACAAAAAGTGTTCCAATCGCCACAGAAGCTAATAAGAACCACACAAAAGTTCTGACTAGGAACTAGTGTTAGAAGGACTGGGATTCCGTGTTAGAAGGAATCTGCCATGTTGTCCACTAGCTTAGACACTGCAAGCTTCATATTTCAAGTGTCAAAATTTTAAAAATGTTTAAGCTGTCAAAAAACTTGTTTTTGGCTTTGGGTATTGCTAAGAGGGTTGGAAAGGGTTGGATTGTTGGGGAGGTTTCCCCTTCCATTTTCTTTCCTAGACACACAGCACTTCATAGACAGTTGTCACTGGAACAGGTGTCCAGTTGGGAGATTTCCCATCACCTTCAGTTCCAGCAACAGCTGAAGTTTGTTTTTTCCATCAGTTTTTTTTCTTGGTAACAATGGTCAGCCAAACCAACTGGGAGGGAAAATCTCCCCAGACAGAAATTAAAAAGTGACAGAGGTTTGAATGTTTTCCTGCTGTGAACAGCTTTTGGGAAATACACAAAATGACAAGACATTGGCGGACACCTGACCATCAAATATGGCCAAAAGTACAAGACAAATTATTGTGTTCAGGTGCATCCAAAACATTTTAGGTATTAGCAGAATTGGGATCCTGTGTGCAAAAAAGCTTCATGGTTTGATGAGCATGTTGTGGAGAAACTCAAGTGGCTTACATGGAGCTCTGACCTCAAGCCTACTGAAATCCTTTGGGGGAAATTGAGAAGGTAATTGCAAATGAGGTCCTCTCATCAGCATCAGTATCTGGCCCAACCCTATAGAGCACTTTTGAGATAAATTGAAATGGTATTTGTAAACAAGGTCTTCTCATCATCTGTACCTGACCTTAATCCTACTGAACACGTTTGGAATGAAAGAGGTAAATGCAATGCCCCAACCCTACCAAACTCCTTTGGGATGAATTGAAAAAGTGATTGAAAATTAGGTCTCCTAATCCAACGTCAGTACCTGACCTCAACCCTACAGAAGTCCTTTGGGATGAAGTAAAAAATGGATAGCAAGTGAGGTCTTCTCACTCAATATCGGTATCTGATGCCACCCTACTGAACACCTTTGGGATATACTATAATATGATTGCAACAGGGTCTTCTCATCCAACATCAGTAACTGACCTCAACCCTACTGAACTCCTTTAGGGTGAATTGAAAATGTGATCACAAACAAGGTCTTCTTCTCATCCATCAGTACCTGACCTCAGCCCTACTGAAAAAAAATAGGAAAGGTAGTTTCAGGCCAGGTCTTCTCATCCAACATCAGTACCTGACCTCAACCACATTTGGGATGAATTGGAACATTGATTAGGAGCCAGATCTTCTCATCCAACATCACCTGACTGCATTGATTCTCCTTTAGCTAAATGGACAAAACAGGCACAGATTTCATCAAATCTTGTGGAAAGTCTTCCCAGAAAAGTGGAAGCTGCTAAAGCCACAGTGGAGTGGAGCAAGTTATTATTCATGCCCATGACTTTTGAATGGGATGTCCAACATGTCAAAGCTTTTGACTCCATTGTGTAGATGTTCTTATTTTTTTTTAAATAATACAAAAGGGGAAAGCTGTATGAGAAATAATAAAAGTTTTCTTTGTCTTGTACAATTATTTCTGGGCATCTGTATCACCATCTTTTCCCCCTTAAAGATTCATCTTGATGTTTTGCTGTCTTGTGAAGTTCTGGTGTCCCAATTAGATCCATTTGAAATCATTTTTACGTGTGCCAAGTGCATTGGAGTTCCCCACGCTCCTTCCATCCCCCTGGCCTCGCCATAGGCAGTGTACAAGACAAGCACAATTTTCAATATCTAAATTTGTTCTTCAGACATTCTTTAGAATCCCCCGCACTTGTCATTTCCCAGGTTACCGCCATTGTCTATTACGATGACAAAACTCCACCCTGTTGGTTTGGGGAATTATCCAGCCATCTGTTCTCAATCATCTAACGTTACTGCACCCAATAGGGAAACACACTAAACAATCTTTCTGAATGCATCTGTTTGTACTGTATAATGCAAGAAAACACAGAGATGCCTACATAGGACAGTGGAGTAAAGAAGAACAATGATGGTCAAATCCACAGGAATCCAATCTAAACCAAACCAGGTCCTCCAATGTCACCAGTTTTATCCAACATGCAGTGGAGACCTGTAACAACCCAATTTAAAATTCAATTTGAAAATTAAGGAAAAAACTGACTTTTTGTCTTTACCTTTTTTGAAATACAACTAATAAGCAAACTTGTGAATGTCAAAACTAATAAAAGACAATTTTGAAGAATGGTAAAACTGTCGAATCAAAGGAAGAAGCAGAGAGATTATCTCATTATGTGTTCCAGGGTGGAAGCATTTAGTAAAAAAAAATATGTTCCTGTTCCTCAGAATTGCTGGCAAGATTATACTGAAGTCATTACAAAGAGTCTGTAGAGAGAGACTAGAACATCCGTGTATTACACTATCATATTCTATGCAATGGAATTAGCACATTCAATGTTTTTTTTTCCAGTGAATTCATCCACCCTTCTTTTCACCCTCAGCACAATCATTGGTCTTCACTCAGTGAAACTGCACCCTCCATACACCCATTGGGCTTTCCCTAATGAGATCCCATTCTCAGCACATTCATTGGTTTTCCCTTATATATCCTACACTCTACATACAACATTGAGATTCCATACTAAGACAACCCATTGGAAATTTTATAGAGGGTTTCCACCCTCTGCACACCCATTGGTCTTTCCTTGGTGAGATCCCACCATAATCACATGCTTTTACTCAATGAGATCCCACCCTCAGCACACTCATTGGTCTTATACTGGTGATATCTCACCCTCAGCACACTCATTGGTCTTATCCTGGTTATATACCACACTCAGCACATTCACTGGTTTTTAAATAGAGAGATACCATCCTCAGCACATCCATTGGTCTTTTACCTAGTGAGATCAAACCTTCAGCACACCCAGTGAGCTTACCCTGGTGATATCCTCACCCTCAGCACGCCCACTGGTCTTTTCTAGGTGAGATCTGATTCTTAGAACACCCACTGAGTTTTCCCTAGTGAGATGCCAATCTTCATCACAATCATTGGTCTTTACTCAATGAGACTCTCAGTGCATTTGGATTTTTCCAGTGACATCCCATCCTCAGCTCATCCATTGGTCTTCTCCCATTGTGATCCCACCTTCAGCACACCCGTTGGGATTTATCCAGTGGCATCCCACCTTCAGCACACCCATAGGGCTTTTTCGGGTGGGATCATATCCTTAGCACATCCATTAGTCTTCCCCTATTGAGATCCACACCTAGTTATCATACTTCATTTTACTACAGGTAAAAACTCAAGGAAACTTTTACACAAATGTGGACATTTGGAAGACATTTGCAATGGTTTTAAACAAAATTGAAAATATCTATTTAATGTAAATTATCTTATCCAAGTGGGTTTTATAAAAATGCATCCAGTTTGCATTTATTTGCATGCATTTTGCATGGCACGTAATTAAAAGAATAGTACAAAACTTTCCTTGCTGAAAACAAAAATACAAACCATTCTTAGGTATACTGTGTAATATATGGTATGGTGTTTTTTTCTACCCTTTCCCTGTTTATTTACGATATAAAGGATCAGCACAGTTTCTTCAGTAACTTATATTTATATTACTGGCCTTCCATCGATTGTACTAATATATGGTGTGGTCATATATATATGTAATATATAATAATATATGGTGTGGTCATATACATATATAATATATAATAATATATGGTGTGGTCATATACATATATAATGTATAATAATAATATATGGTGTGGTCATATACATATATAATAATATATGGTGTGGTCATATACATATATAATATATATTAATATATGGTTTGGTCATAGTGGCTCTTCCAGAATGCTCCTGATAGCCAGGGGCCACGTCAGGGGTTGTAACACAATGAAATGCAGATATAGGAGCCATGAAGGTGAAAAAAAAACTAAATGAGCTAGAGTAAAATGTTCAGCAGTGAACATGCCTTGTGCCCTTTCCTGCCCTTGCTTTTTTCACCGACTCTCCCTATTTCCACCTGCCATTGTCCCTTTCCATCCCTTTGTACTTATCCTGCTGCTGACCCATAGAACCAGACAGGATTCTAATACAATTTTAACCCAACACTAGCCACTGGCTGTCTGTATCAGAAAAATACAATTTCTCCTTGAGTCTCTCTAGCTGCAGGATTCACCATAGGGCACTTGGCTGGAGACCTGTGGCCATTGCCCTACATCCCAGCCTAGCGCTGCCTCTAAGATCAGAACACCATGTGTTAATTTAATTGGCAAGAACAATTTTTTTTTTAAATAATGTGATTCATTAATGCTGACATGTGCCCTACAGAATATTGTGAACTATGATTTTAAAATGAACCTTTCATCAGTCTGCATGAATAAATTACTGACATCCAACAATATGCAGAAATAATTTAAATTTGTAGCAAAGCTGGGCTTTTTAACTATTAAAAAGTCTTACACTCGGTGACTTTGTCTAGGCTATTACTAGTCTACTGCATTCAGGAGGAATCTTTTCTTGTCTTTCAGTGATCAGACTGCAACATTGTAGAGACTGTTCATTTTCTTTTGAAGATATTTATAGATAAAGAAAAATGTATTCTATGTATTTTAAAATTGCTGGTACAGTATATACATAACAGGTGTAAATAAAGAACCAGCATGGAGGAACCACCCTAAAACCTTTGAGCACAGTACACTCTGTTACTCACCCTGCAGGACACATGCACACGTACCCCGTGCCAGGTATTTACTTCTAGAAGTACTCATACAGGTTAAACAAGTGTTTAAACTAACATTGTCCTTCAGGCAGCTGATCTGACATAACTATTTATCTTCCATGCAAAGTGCCACGTGAACAAAGCTAACGCAGTGCAGATGCCACTTTCAATACCTGATCGGTGAAACGAAAAAAAAAAAGCAACATTGAAGTTTAGAAATAAATATATGATAAAGTTTTGTTAATGTTGCTTTTTTGTGTTGTTTTGTATGTGTTGTTTAGCATATAAAATAAGGCTATGTACACATGTGAAATGATTCTCACAAATGGCAAAAATTTCTGCAGCGCTTGCCCAGTTTGTGCAGCGGTCCGTCCTGACGAATTCGTGAACGACTGATGGGGAATGACGGCTATATAAATCTAATTTAATAAACCTTTCCAAGGCAGGGGAGGATACACCTTCATCAGTGAAGCTTGGTGATCCAGCAAACCTGAAATGGATTTCTTCAAAGTCATTTGCTAGCAAATGTTTTGCTCCAGCCTTCTAGAGCTTTAATAAATCAGGCCCTATATGTCAATGTTTAAAAGCGGAATAGGGTGCAGCTTGCTTGTCCTCCTTGCTCCTCTCTCCATAGAACAGAATGGACCCTGAGTGTACAGAATTTGTTGGTTCTTCTATCACTCTTTTGTTGCTGGAAACCTTCATAAAAGATTGTTTCCAGCTACGAAAATTGCAGGTGTGTATGCAGCCTACATCACCTAGATTGCCACTTTGACAATGCCTTCCTTCTGTGAGACAATATAGTAGTCACTATTAACATTGCACATTGAGCCAAAAGGAAATCCTCCCTACATCAGAGAAAGCTGCTTGTTTGCAGAATTTATTGCAGACCTAAGTGTAGCTCACACAGATTACTATTATGTACATTTGCTGGTCATGGTATTCTGACTTAAATTCTGCTTTTTTAAAACAATCCTTGTTCTGTGCTAAAAAATGACGTAAACTCACAAACAATGGGTTTAAAATGGGGAACATCTAAATGAGTGTTTCTTTGAATTTTTAACATTAGGGAACCCATTGAAATAATTTTAAGGCCAGGGTACCCCTTCTTTAAATACTGCATTCACAGCTCACAGGATATTAGTGTGGTGGTCAGTAGGAAGAATTGTTCTTACATTGCTGGCTATAGGGAAGAACGTCACTATTAGGCTACGTACACACTTGCAATTGTTCTCCTCCGAAAATCGGCCGATATGGGATGAGAATCTGGCGTGTGTACAGCACTCGTCGTCCATCGTCCAAACGACCGACCTGGCAGATCCATGGATGATGGACGACGAACGATCCTAATAAAAGTAAAGGGGGAAAAGCTGAGCAGGGTGCCGCTCGGTCGTTCTCTCCCTCCTCTCTCCTGCTGTATGTATAGCACTCATTCATTCGTGCAGTAGTTTGTCATTGGAAAGGATCAGGAAAGATCCTTTCCAATGACAATTATTGCACGTGTGTATGCAGTCTTACACATAGCCAGAAAGATCATTGGTATCAGTTAAACTGACCTCATTGCTTAAGGAACCCCTAGCAAATCTCTGGAAGAATCCAGGTTAAGAAACACTGATCTAAATGCATTCATTAAACCCATGCAATACCCAGGTATGTGGGTAGGTAGGTAGGTGAACTCTGATATCTATTTATGTATATTCTTATGTGATCCTGTTTTTCACTATTTGGTGCATTTGCTATATTTGTTTAATAAGTACCTGTCCATCCTGCAGAATATCTTGTGAGCTGATAACTGTGCAATCTGCATATGTTATCAGTTAGTATTGTTCTCTGTGGGTTGCAGAACACTTCCCCCTTGAATATGTACCTGAACCATAACTGAAGTTGTCACCATAGGATCACCAAGTGAAAATTAAAGGCTAGGAGCCTGAATAAGAAAACAAAGTGAGCCACCATATCTAAAGACCAGAATGTTGCAATAAATTCTGTGAGTACCCTCGATGGGATAAAGCAACTCTACAGACCCAGGGACATAGGGCTCTATTTATAAAACAGGGAACCAGACATTCATTTCTTAGTGGGAATCTTCCAAGTCCATGTGTATTGATGGCAGTAATTGATTTCCGCCAGGGAATGTTTGAGGGAATGTCAGATTCACTGTTTTACAAATAGAGTCCTTAGCCTACCAAGAAATGTCTGGCACTTCCAGCACTCCCCCTCAGCCGTACTTTTCCTTGCTACTCCAAGGCATGGAGGAGCAGAGATGCACTTTGCATTTAGAACATTCGGCAATATTGGACTGGCGACTGGAGCCGTGAGATTGACTATGTGCCCTGGCCAACTAGATGTTTGGCGAAGCCCCATCGTGTTGTGCATAGCTCAACAAATTTAAAAATAAAGGTTAAAAAAGACACAATTTCCACTTTAAAGAAAGGGCCCAGGACATAGGATTCATAGGATTATTGGTTTGGTGAAGACAGAAGGTGTTTGCCTTCAGACTCTTCTTCTCTCTCTGAACATGACAGGAAGGATTAGAGTACAAGGGAGAAGAATGTGTGTATTAAAACCCCAAAAATTCATCTTAGGGTGCAATACTTACCTTAAATTAGAGTTGTCATCCATTGTCTTCCTTTTCACTCCAAGATATCCTTAGTTTCTCTAGTTCAATAATGCCCAACAATACACAACCCAGAAAAATGGAGAGATGCTGTAAGTGCAGGGTGTCATCAGTCCACACCTTGGGTAAAGGTAAAGGACCCCGGGGTCCTTTATTCACAATTTAATGATGCAGAGGGTGGCTATGACTTTGTCATATCAGCATGCCCCTTTCTGGATTATCCAGGACCCTGTTGGTCAGAAGAGGTCCTTCTGGCCTGAATTCAGGTGGTTTCTTTCTCCAGCACCATTAAATACAAAGATATCAATTCTGCATATACTGGCCCTGCAGATTCCCCTTTAAAAGTAAAACTTTTCCAGACCTACTTTATTTTACCATCTGAGATATAAAGAGACATGATATTAAAATGTCTTTGAAACCCTGGCTGCTCTATCTCATACAGGAGTCGTCTTATTACTCTCTACTGAGAATAAGGAGGGGAACAGTACTTATAAAATATTCATTGCATTTTGTGTAATCCTTTAAGATTAAAATCCAAGCAGATAAGTGCGCAGTAGGAGGAGGTAGGACATGGAAAGAAAACGGCATTCAGGATAGGGAAAGTGACAATTAAAAGTCATCCCAATGAAGAAAACATTTTTGTTCAGCATCAGGATGCAAGGAGCAGACGGATGATCAAACGCAACCAATCGCATGGGAGCTTTGGAAATTACAGTGTCAAGATAATAATAAAGAAGAGTTAGTACATAGTAACTACAAGCTTGTCATTATCATACAAAACATATTTTAGTTTATTAAAAGATAAATGTGTAAGAAAATATTTTCAGTTTATAAAATGAAGGGTGAAATTGCAAAATAGAATGCTAACAGAGCAGACTTCATCGTCTTAATCAAGCACTCCCAATGAAGAATCCTTTAGGGCCCCTTTACACCAAAGCAATGCATTACAACACGTTTTATGTGGCATAAAGTGTGTTAATGTGCATTCTTAATAGGCAGCCAATACACCACAACTAGAGTTTGCCCTGATTTAATTAAATCCATTTGCTGGATTAGCTTCAAAATCTGACGAATATTTGTGTTCCATTAAATTTTAATCAATTTGCATTGAAGTCAATGGGGGCTAATAGTGCCAGGAATCCCAGGTATTGCACCATTGACCATATTTGGTCAATGATGTCACCTGGGATTCCCAGCACTATTACTGCAAGAGGTGAATTATGGTCATTGTGATTGATATGGATTACATTGCTGGAGGTCACAAATGACACTGGACTTGCTTGTTTTTTTTGTTTTGTTGTTTTCATTTCCTAAAATTATTTTTCATGGTGTATGTTTTGTCATTTTTATTTTTTTGTGAGAATGGGTAAGGGTTACTAATGTACTAGAAGTCTGTATAAGGGTACATTAGTACCCCTAACCTATTCTCACATTGCAGAAGGTACCCATTAGCCTATTTATGATAATGGACCTTCCAGGTTCCACCATGCTTTTACCACATGTTACCAAAACACATAGGCATGAGGCCATCCTCATAAAAATGTAAAAACTATCACTAAAACTCCATAAAAATGCAACATTTAATATAATGACAAAAGTTATTTT
>NC_092861.1:146023818-146041193 GCF_032062135.1 Pyxicephalus adspersus | reverse complement strand
GTAGGAGTTTCTGGGGTCTCTACTCTGGGTACTCCCCAATTTCATTTGCTCCAGGCACCAGATTTTCCTGCTCTGGATGTCGCTATAATATTACCATTTCAAAAATATTTGAGTGATCCCCTGTTGAGGTAGAACATGGCTGATCATGGACTTTCTGTTCCTGAGTCATGAAGGCCATGCATAGCCTTTCCCATTGACACCAATTCTATTTGCAAAATTGGCAAAATTTGCAGAAATTTTTTAACCTTTTATAAACTGAAAAGTCT
Organism: Pyxicephalus adspersus; assembly: GCF_032062135.1. Taxonomy (NCBI): domain Eukaryota; kingdom Metazoa; phylum Chordata; class Amphibia; order Anura; family Pyxicephalidae; genus Pyxicephalus; species Pyxicephalus adspersus. Next base: position 146,040,927 of record NC_092861.1, on the reverse strand, counting down.
TAATATTTTCATCCATGACCAGTCCCCAACATGCTTTTTGAAAGCAGAAGAAGGCAATATAATCTTGGCAAGAGGAAGAATAATCTTAGAACATGGAAATTTAGGTAGGCGTTACTGGGGCTTCTACTCTGGGTACATTCAACTTTAATTTGCTCAATGCACCAGATGTTCCTGCTATGGGTGCTGTTACTCTGTTAGTGTTTTGAAAATATGCGAGTGATCTCTTGCTGAGGAAGGACATGACTGACCACAGACTCTCCATGCATTCCTTCATGGCCGTGCTTAGATCCTGCACCACTTGCAGGGTTCGATTTAGGGTAAAAATTTCAGATTGAGCAATTGCACAAGGCTCCCACTTTCTCCGGAGCCCCAATTGGCCATAAAACCTTGGCAAGAATATTCTCAGAACATGGAAATTTACGTAGGAATTTCTGGGGCCTTTACACTGGATATAGGCTCACCTGAACCCTTCCTGCTCTGGGTGCTGCTTTTCTGTTATCATTTTGAAAAAATTCAACGAAAGACCAAAGATTGCCCCAGCCAGTGTGTTTAGGTAACAGAAACAGAACAGAAATAACTCTTGTATTTTTTCATCAGCATTCTTTATGTCAAAGTGTTTACTCAGAGGAATAACAAGTGAAGCAAGTTCAAAAAACCCGAGCAACTATTTCAGAAGGAAACAAAAATAAAAAACATTTGGCCAAGCATGACATTTGACATTCATAATTTTGAGCTTCCTAATACTTTACATATGTGGTCAGGCCGGATTGTACGAATAACACGAGTAGTCACGAAAAGTTAAACTTGAAAAGTAAATGTAAGCATAAGCTTCCAACAATGACCTTGACTGGTCTTCCAAGTCCAGAGGATTTCAAAAAGGGGGCATCCAATGCATGCAATTTTTCAAATTTTATGACTGGCAGGCACCTTCTACCTCCTGAAATTCCCTGCTGGTCACCAAGGACACCCATCACATTCAAGGACCAATAAGTTGCTGGAGATGGTAGACCAGCTCTTGATTTCTCTTTCTGTGGAATAGATTTGCTTATTAGGTCGACCTTGTGTTGAGGGCTCCTGGGGTTTTTGGGTCTTCCCAAGTGCCTATGGATGTTAAAAGAATGGGGTATCTAACAAGCTCATCTCATTTGGAGGACCAAGAGGCAGCTCCTACCTTTTGCAGTTCCTGTTGGTCATGGATGCCACCCATCAAAATTAAGGCCCCATAAATTTCAGGAGGTGGCAGGTCAGCTCTTGATTTCTCTTTCTGTAGAAGTGAAATTCATATTAGGTCACCCTTGTGTTGAGGGCTCCTGGAGTTTTCTGGTCTTCTCAAGTGCCTAGGATTTTAAAAAAGGAAAGCTCATTTTTAGGACTAGGAGACACCTTCTGCAACTCTTTGATGGCCACTGAGACCACCTGTCAAAATTAAGGTCCAATAAATTACAAGACATGGTGAGCCAGTTCTTGATTTCCCTTTCTGTTAAAGAGATATGCTCATTAAGTTTTCCTTGTATTAAGGGCTCCTGAGGTTTTTAGGTCTTCTTAGGAGTCTAGAATTTCCAAACACAAGGGGGCATCTAATAGGCACATCTCAATTCTAGGACCAGGAGACACCTCATATCTCCAGAAATTATCTGTTGGTCCCTGAGCAAATCCAACACAATGAAGGACCAAAATATTGCTGTAGATGGTAGGTTAGCTCTTGATTTCTCTTTCTGTAGAATAGATTTGCTGTCCTTGTATTAGGCTGTATTTGTGTTAAGGGCTCCTGGGATTTTAGGTTTCTCAAGTGCCTAACCTTAAAAAACAAAGGGGGAACTAATAAGCACATCTGAGTTTTTGGAACCAGGAGGCACCTCCTACCTTCATTGTTGGTTGCGAAGGCCACCGAACTCAATGAAGGACCAATATATTGCTGGAGAAGACGGGCCAGCTCTTGATGTCTCCTTCTGCAATTGGGGATTTTAGGTCTTCTCAAGTGCTTAGGTTTTTGATCTGATTTCTGGAACCAGGTGAAACCTCCTACCTCCTGCAAGTCACAGAGTGCCCTCTCCTCTACCATCCCTTCACAGAGTGGCCCCTCCTTCTACCACTGGCTCCGCAGCATGCCCCCTCTTCTACCACTGCCTCCGCAGGGTGCCCCTTCCTCTACCACTGCTTCCGCAGTGCGCCCCCTCCTCTACCACTTCCCCCGCAGCGTGCCCCTTCCTCTACCACTGCCTCCGCAGTGTGCCCCCCTCTTCTACCACTGCCTCCTGCAGCGTGCCCTCTGTCTACCTCTTCTACCATCCCTTCCACAGGGTGCCTTCCTCTACACTCGTCCCATCTCTTTTCACCCATCAAGTTGAAGGACCAATGGATTGCTGGATATGTGGACTAGCTACTGATTTGCATATTAGGGGGTTTTGGGTCCTTTGGGTGGCAACATGGTATAGTAAAATTCTTCACTTGTCTCCAGACTAGCATGTGTCATTGTAGCTTCTCAGATGGGTTTCTCCAACTTTAGGGTCACACAGGTTTGTCCAACCCAACGTGAGGACCTCACTTCACTTGGGCATTGAAGCCAGTACAAGTTCCCTTTAAGCAATCTAAAAATAACCTCTGTAACGAGAAGGATGAAATGAGCAACAGATCTGTAACGATGAGTGGTGAATGGAAACATAATACTAGAGAAGAGGATGGATCGATATTTGTAAATGACAATACAATTACTTCCTCTCTCCCTCCTACACAGGAACTATATGGATTCCTCATGTAATTCAGATCTTTAGCCCGAGGATTGCCATTCTAAGAATAGTCAGAGCTCAGGCAACACCTATAATGGGCAAAGACCCAATGACGGTACAGATAAAATGGGGTCCTGGGAAAATATGGTGGGGGGGCCAAAATGTAAAGCATTTCAGCTCCATGGACCCCTGTAATTTTCAAATGGGGTCCTGGAATAGGTGAAGGCCCCTGGACAATTACCCAAATTGTCCTACCTTAAAATCTTCCATACAAAGACCATGTTTTTGATATTGACACTCAAATAGGTTAGAAAACTGACCACCATTGATTTGTTTCCGACCCGAGATAAGATCCACCAGGAACTGCACTCATCTCCACCACTTTCCTCAATATACTTAAACAAGGATCTTTTGCTGAGAAAAAAAAACATGGCAGGACATGGCATGGACCTTCTGCTCATTGAAAGTGGTGCTGTGATCCAGCATGTCTTGAATTGGGCACTTTGCATAGGGCAAACAGCAAAAATGCATATGGCTCCCACCTTCTCCAAGGCCCCAATCGGCATTTCATTGTCCTGTAGGGCCTATCCTTAGATTGGTAGTTTATTGTTCTGTATATGACCAATCTAGATTGCTCTTTTATTGCTCCTTGTATGGCCAACATTGGATCAGCCATTTATTACCCAGTAAATGATCAGTCTTAGGTTGCTCACTGGTTGCTCTATATATGGACAGTCTTTGATTGCTCATTTATTGCTCATTATATGGCTACCATTGGACCAATCATTTATTGCCCAGTATGTAGCCAGCAATAGATTGCTCTTTTATTGCCCGTTGTATACTCATTTATTATCATATAACCAGTCATACTTAGACTGATTATTTTTTGATCAGTGCGTGGTCAGCCTTAGATAGCCCATTGGTTGATCTATGTATGGCCAGTCATTAACATCTATTGTCATATATCATACCCTTGTATGGCCACCAATGGATAAACCATTTATTGCCCAGTATATGGCAAGCCTTAGATTGCTCATTTATGGCTCATTGTTTGGTCAGCCTTAGATAGCTCATTGGTTGCAGTCTTTGATTAAACACTTATGGCCCCTTGCATGGCCAGCATCGGACTAATAATTTATTGATCTGTATTTACCCAGCCTTTGATCATTGATTGTTCTATATATGCTCATCCTTAAATTGCCCATTTATTGCCCCTTGTATGGCCAGCATTGGACTAACTTATCGATCTGTACATGGCCAGCCCTTGATTGATCATTTATTGTTTTATAGATTGCCAACCTTAGATTGCTCATTTATTGCCCCTTGTATGGCTAGCATAGGGACAATTATGTATTGCTCCATTTATGGCAAGCCTTAGATTGCTTATTTATTGTCCCTTGTGTAGCCAGCATTAGACCAATCATTTATTGCTCTATATATGGTAAGCCTTAGATTGCTCATTAATTGCCCCTTGTATAGGCAGAACTGGGCCAATTATTTATTGTTCTATTTATGGCCAGCCTTAGATTGCATATTAATTGCCCCTTTTAGGGCCAACATTGGGCCAAATATTTATTGCTCCATTTATGGCCAGCTTTAGATTGCTCATTAATTGCCCCTTGCATGGTCAACATTGGGCCAATTATATATTGATCAGTATATGGCCAACCCTTACATTGCTCATTAATTGCCCCTTTCATATGCAGCATTAGACCAATCATTAATTGCCCTAAATATGGCCACCCTTCGATGGCTCATTGTCTTTTGTATGGCCAGTATTGGACCAATCATTTATTGGTAAGTAAATAGCCAGCCTTAGATTGCTCATTAATTGCCCTTGTATAGTCAGCATTGGACCAATCTTTTATTGCTCCATTTATGGCCAGCCTAAGATTTTTCATTTATTGCCCCTTTCATGGGCAACATTGGACCAATCATTTATTGCTCTATATATGGGCAGCCTTCGATTGCTTATTGATTGCCCCTTGTATGGCCAGCATTGGGACAATCATTTATTGATCAGTATATGGCCAGCCTTCAATTGCTCATTATTTGCCCGTTGTATAGCCAGCATTGGACCAATCATTTATTGATTAAGATAAAAATACACCAAAGGGGGTAAGCCCTGTATTATTCATAAGTTATGGGTTGCCTAGCCTGATAATTTGCAGATTCTTCAATCATTTATTGATCAGTATATGGCCAATCTTTGATTGCTCATTAATTGCCCCTCGTATGGTCAGCATTGGGCCAATTATTTATTGCTCTATATATGGCCAGCCTTAGATTGCTCAATAATTGCCCTTTGGCTGATTGTTCTACAAATATCCAGCCTTAGATTTCCCATTTATTGCAGCATTATACCAAACATTTGCTTTGTATATAACTAGTAACATCCATTCATCAATACACACACAGCCACACATTCACCAATCATTCATCGCTCCAGTCATTGCTCGGTATACATGCAGCCTGGGATCTCCCATCACACACCCAGCACATGTCACCCTCCATCCTCCCAGGTAAATACACAGCAGCTGCCTCTCTCCGGCTCAGTCTGGCTCAGCGAGCGAATGACGTCTCTGATTGGCTGCCAATGACATCAGCCCCTCCGTCCTAGAGAACCCAGGGCTCTCAGCTCCTTGCGCTGCCCCGAACAGCCTCACGACCACGCCCCTCCCTGCCGCCCCCCAGCCAATCCAACCCCGCTGGGAACAAGCCGCCCGCCCCCTCCCTTCAGCCACGCCCCGCTGTGTTCTAAGTCGAGCGTCAGTCATCTACCGCGGCCACGCCCACTCCGAATCTTTTCATTACTCTGAGCAAAAAAGAAAGTAACTGTGTTGCAGCTGCACATCAATGGAACCGAGTGAATGGAAGCTGGAGAGATAAATCAATAGAGGCAGGAGAAAAGCCAAGGGCTGGAGGAAGCTCTCACAACTGTAAGTCAATGCAGAAAAAGGGGGGATATTATTTTTAATGCTGATTGCCTTTTGCAAGCCTGTGGCTCTTCCAGCTGTTGGAGAACTACAAGTCCCAGCAGTGTAGAATAAGACTTGTACTCCCAGCACAGCTGGAACTGCCACAGACAATGCCTATACCTTTCCCTTTTACCTATAGCATTCTCCTGTTCTTGTGATCTGACTTCTAAGGGGTGTGCTGATGCTTTGGGCAGCATGCTGCTGTTTTCTATGTCTGCTGCAGTGGGAGTGAGATTAATAGTATCTTGCATTTCTTGCCATTAACCTCCTAGACTGGACCGTCTGCGTTGCATTGACAGAATTCACCCAAAGGTTGGGCTCTACCGGTGATTTATTATAATCATTTATTATTATTTTATTTTTATATATATTAAGATATATGGCAGCTGCAATATTGTGATCAGGACCCTCCAGACTGCTCCTGCTGCATGAATGCGGATATTTTCAGGCTTACTTTTGACAGGGATATGCTGGAAGTTAACTGCCGCCTGGCCGGAGGGATCACATGGATGCGTTAATAAAAGCGCCCTTGTGGGTCACATGAGTACCATTTGCAACGCACATTAAGCCATTAAAGTAATTTTAACATGCACCCAGAGACTTAAGGGAAGGTCAGGTTTGCTTGTTGTCTGCATATCTTAACTTTCCACGAACAAAATCACCGGCTTGGATGCCTTGGTCAATTATCTCGCCAAAAAATTGGCCTGCATGCTGATATTTTTCATCATTTTTTTATGCTGCAGACCCCCTAGCAGACACCTCAACCCTGGCCGCTGATCTGTAGGTAAGTATGTTGCTGATGCGAAGATGGAGGTCTGTTAAGGGTCGTTTTATTCCAGCTGGCATGACAGGGTCTGTAGAGCACGTCCGCTGATGATATTTTTAGCAGCTGTATATCCTTACCATAAAAAACCAGAGTCATTAGTTATCTCCCCGCTCGCTCGCTCGCGTTCAACGTTACAAAAAAAGTCTCGGTGGAGTTAAATAAACTAGGAGGGGGCCAACTCCGACATGGGAGGGTGGGAGAAAAGTTTTGATTTTGGAAAAGGTTTCAGATTCAGCACTGAAAAATGAGGAATAATATAAAGACAGAAAAATGTATAAAACTTTTTACATCTTGCATAGAAAAAAAAGATACATAATACTGTAGATAAAAATTCCAATATATTAATATATATTAATAAATTCGCATTTGGCAAGGAATAATATATATCTATATACATAGGTATAGATATTTATTAGATATTTATACATCTTGTATTTAAAGAAAGATATATAGTATACAAATGTCAATATATATATATATATAAATATATATATATATATATATCAGATAGAACGTTTGTTGTTTATATGCAATATCTATCTATCTATCTATCTATCTATCTATCTATCTATCTATCTATCTATCTATTTATCTATCATATGTATATATATATATGTATACTATGTATCATTATTTAAATATATATATACATATAATATTCCATATAAATCTGTAAAACATTTCACATCTAGCACTAAAGAAAAATATATTTATATCATTTTACAAAACATTTATATGTGGCACTAAGTTAAATATTTATTCCCTGTATTTATTTATTTCTAATGTTATACAACACTTCTAACTATAATCCCTATCCTTAGTCACTTAGATAACGCACAATTATTTTTAGTTTTTGTTATTACTTATTGTTGCTTTGTTTACTTTTATTGCTTTGCCATTTTTAGCTTTTGTCCACTTTTGATATATTCTTTATACATTACAATTATCTAATAAACCAACCAATTACTAAGGATGAGTTTTGCTTCCTTACGCCTTTACAAGCTGTTTAATAAACTTCTAGATCCTGTTAGTAATTTGAAAGTCTGGCTTGGGAATGCCTTTGGTCTTCTACACATAAACAGATATTATTTTGATTGGCCGTCATCTCTGTCTTCTGGATGAGAATGGCAATGACGTCTGAGAAAAGTCTGACCTGCCGACCTGAGTGCTTGTTGTGGGTCAGTGACTCACCAGGTAGCGCAGGCGGGATTGGGTGACAGCTGCTAAACCTGTAACTTCTAAAAGAAAAAAAACAGCTTTCTGATTGCTAGCACAACAGGTTCTCTTTATTAGTTGAAGAAAATGAATAATTAGGTAAGTTTCTGCCTTTTAGGTGTAATCATGTTCATGATTTATTTTTTTTGTCCAGAAAATGTATTCATGCTTTGCTGCTTGGCTTTTGCTGGCAGAAATAGAGATATGAATACATTTATCAAGGAGTGCTTTTGTATCTGTGATTAGATTTTAAACTATGTTCCAGGCATTTTACCTCCAAATCCTCCTCTTGTACCTGGTTCCTGTAACAAACAACAACTTTTATCACTCTCATTGACATTATCTGCAGGGAGGTTATTTCTTATTGGTACAACATGCCCCCAGAACCACATCCCCCAAATGCCCCTTATACACAAAGGGCCTGATTTAATAAAGCTCTCCAAGGTTGAAGAGGATACACTTTTATCTGGGAATCTGGGTGATCCAGCAAACCTGAAATAGATTTCTTAAAAGTAGTTTGCTATTTGTTAGCAAATGTTTTCAATCCTGGACCAGATCCATTCCAGGTTTGCTGCATCACCCATCTTCACTGATAAAAGTGTATCATCTCCAGCCTTGGAGAGCTTTCATAAATCAGGCCCTATGTCTGGATGGCAGTTAGAACACAAAAATGCTGAACTGGGAATCAATGTGTGGATGTGGTGTGACAACTGCTTGGAATTTCAGGACTGCAAAGGAATTATGTTGTCACTGAATTTACAGAAGAAGTATTTTCTGTACTTACAGCAAATATAAAGGGATAAAACATACGGAAATGTGCATGCATTGGACAGATTTTTGGATTTCTTTTCTCTGACATACGCTATATATTTCTTAGTTATTGGAATATGTATATAGATTATGTAAATGTCTGTAGATGGTAAGTTCTCAGTGCTCAGGGGCAAGGACTTTATATGCAAAGTTCCTCATGGGAGGAGACTGATGTGGATTTTTTTCTGTGAAATGCTGCAAATCGTGTTGGTGTTCTATAAATGAAAAATTATAACATATTTCTATGTTTTCCAGCTTATGACCAACCATTCTACTTGACTTGGCACTCCTCTGGGGTTACTCATGCCTCCATCGCCCTTAGACGATAGGGTTATTGTGGCATTATCCAGACCCGTGAGACCTCAAGAACTCAACCTCTGCATAGACTCTTCCTTCCTTGATTGCGCCACAGTTAGTGGCAGCTGCAAATCCTTACTCAGCGCAAGTGTTGTCTCCTTAAACGCGGCCAATCTGACGTATATGCCATCTTCCAACGGCTCTGCACGTTCTTTGGGTTGCGGATGTAGCAGTGCCAGTTGTTGCAGTGTGGCATCGTATGACAAGGACACTCAGAGCCAGGCCGTCAGCAGCACCACTCTTACCAGCAGCGTCGCTGGACCCTCCACCGCTTCCTCGTCCAACCAAATGGTCAACAATAATGAGAACAGCGCCAGCCTAAGTCCATCTGGTGGAGTTAGCAGCCCGGTGTCTAGCTCTACCAAACAGTTTACCAATGTCAAGATCATCTATCCCAATGACTTGGCCAAGAAGATAGTAAAATGCAGCAAAACTCACCTGCCCAACCAGGGCCCCGTCATCATTGACTGCCGACCTTTCATGGAGTACAATAAAAGCCATATACAGGGGGCTGTTCATATTAATTGCTCCGACAAAATCAGCAGGAGAAGGCTACAGCAGGGCAAAATCACGGTGTTGGATTTAATATCATGCAGGGAAGGCAAGGACTCGTTCAAGAGGATATTTTCTAAAGAGATCATCGTTTACGATGACAATACCAATGAACCAAGTCGGGTTATACCCTCCCAGCCGCTCCATACGGTTTTAGAGTCACTGAAAAGAGAAGGAAAGGAACCTCTGGTGCTAAAAGGTAATATGATAACTGGTTATGAGCCGCCATTTTTAAAGGGGACCTTTCCTGAGGCAACCACTACTGGCATCCAAAAGGATGTGGAAAGAATGGCAGCCGTGTTTTTCTTAGGAAAGGTTTACATTGGGTGGACCTTGGATGGAAAGAAGGTCATTGGCTACATTACCACCTTTTTGTGCACGTGTCCCCACACAATTATTTATTCCAAATTAGTTTGGTGCCACTGAATGGGGAAGGGTGAACTGTTATTATTATTTTTACTGAAAAGAGAAGGAAAAGAACCTCTGGTGCTAAAAGGTAATATGATAGGTGGGTATGAGCCGCCATTTTTAAAGGGGAACCTTTCCTGAGCCAACCACCACTGGCATCCAAAAGGAAGTGGAAAGAGTGGCAGCCCTTGTGTTTTGCTTAGGAAAGGTTACCATTGGGTGGATCATGCATCCAAAGAAAGTCATTGGCTACATTGCCACCTTTTTGTGCACGTGTCCTCACCCACTTCTTTACACCAATTTAGTTTGGTGCCAGTGAATGGCGAAGGGGGGAGATATTGTGCTCTAAACTTCCAGTAGTTAGCTAGACAGCCCTTCCTTCTTAAAGTCCCAAGTTGCCAATTCCAAGCCTTGTCCTCCTTTGGTAGACTACCAAACAGCAACCCCTATCAGAAGACGACTCGGGCAATGCTGACAACATCACTTGGGATTTCCAAGCAGGAAAGACAGAGTTGTCAGGTTATTACAGAAAGACAACAGATTACTAAGAGGTCACAGGGTATTTATATGTACTTGCAGCATTTTCAATGAGATAAACCATGTGGAGATGTGAAGTTATAGAAGTGATGTACTGCATATGTTTTTCTTAATTTTGCCCAGAAATTCAGTGCCCATTAAGTGAGCCTTCCCATTGGTTAAGAGTTGGGGATTGTAAAATCAGATAATAGCACCATAAACCAGAGTTTGATGTCCTCCCTTTGGTCCTATCCATCACCCTTTGACGTATATAAAAAATCTTTCATTTGCCCATGTCATATTTATACCCTGCTTTAGTAGTGTGTCGGTATTACTCCAACGGTGTCCCAACTGCGCATATGCCAAAGGGGCAAAGAAGGACAAAGGGGGTGTTGAACATTGCCTGTGGATTGTCTGGCACTGTGATCACCGCATTCTTTGTATTACAGTGTTACAGTAACAAATATTTGTTGCAAAAGCTGCCATCCCTGCGGGTGTTACTGAATGTGCCAACGCTGGGGGCATTACCTACCATTATTCAGAATGCAGCCTATATGCCTATTACCAATCCATTTACCTCCTTTCAGTAGGAAGTCATTTCCACTAAACCTAACAATTATATTTTGAATAGGTTCAACAACTTAATGTCTTTTTCACACATCAAAAACTCAGCTGGCACCACTTTGCCTTCTATAGCTCCTCTTAATAAAAGGATTGGAGAGGTCGTTGTCACGATTGGGTTTTTCTACTAATGAGGGGGCAGCTAATGTAAAATTTTGGTGGAGGCGGTCACCCTCATGGCCGATGATAGTGATGCAGACTCATAGACACTGGTCATGCATTCCCACCACTCAGATCTTTGGTTGGAGTCCTGGTTCTTCTGTGCCGGAACCCCGGTGTTCTGTGCCATGGCTTACAAAGAATTGGTGACCTTCTCCAATCCAATCTGGCAATTGAGTGTTGCATTCTGGTAAGTAGGGGATCTGCTCTTCCAAACCCACATGTACCATGCATACTTCAGCAGACAAAGGGGGTGAGCTGAGTATTGAGGTAAAGGGATGTGTGCTTTAACAATGAAGCCAATCAGTTGGTCCTACAAGGGCAAAGTGGCAGATTCTCTGCAAGGAAGTGACAATATTTGTATTAGCCCCCCCCCCCAACTTATTTATACTTACCTCCCCAGCACTACTTCTGCTGTGCCATGCCAAAATACCTCCCATGCTCCCATATTTATTTAGCTGTATTCATGTTCAGCTTTATTTAGGTTGCTGCGCCCCTAGATTTCCCTTTTTCATATTAGATTCCTCTTTTTATGGTGATTTTGTATATTGGGGTTTTTTTTCGCTGATTTGACTTGAGAAAGAGGAAGATCTTGTTGTTAGTGATCATTGTTGGGGAAGCTGCAGAAAGACCAGTCTGTAAGTTTCTGAGTTTGACCTGGTATCAGTCTCATACAGTTCCTGTGCTGCAGAAATGGACATGTAACAAGAAAGTCATCATAAAGACCCTATCAGTTTATGTGCTGACAATAATTATGCTCATTGGAGGAGAGATCAGAGATAAGCTGTGCTGCCTCTCCTTTCGCTGTCCAATCAAATGCTGAGGTCAAGTCCAAGATGACTTTGGCTCAGAGGTAGTAGGTTAAGTAATACTGACCATCAGACTGAGGGCATCTAGTGGCAGGAAAAAGTACTGCAAGGCAAATAAAATTTATTCAAAGGGATTACTGTGGCATTTTCCCCCATTTTCCTTTGTGGTCACAGAGACAGACAGCATGGTAGAATGTATTGCATTGTGCCCTTGCCTGATGGAGTCCAAAGTATTTGCTGTTGGGGGGCCTCGGCCAAAGCTGAGGACAACTGTTTTACCCCAAGGAATGCTATTATGATAAATCTATTGGATGTGGTTGTTGTAACTGTTTATACCCTGTGAATCTGAGCTCTCCTTAGTTACTGTCCTACAGTCCCTGGTGTCCCTAAAAGTGCATTATACCCTTGTGGTGAGGTCCCTGGGCACTGCATGGGTTTATGATTTGTTTGGCCCTGGAATCTGCCGCTCTCTTCCGCTGTCCTACCTCTCCAGAATGTGGGTGGTTCCTAGCTGTCCTCCCATACAATGCAGGACTGCTGGTCCTGCATATATGTGATGATGTCAGAGAGCTGTGATTGGCCAGGTAGTTCCTTCAATGGTTGCAAAAAGAATGTTTGCTGGAGTGACCCCACTGTTTTTAAAGCAGCCTAGAAACTTTAGGAAGTCTAATAGAGGTTTGTTTTTGCTCTTCTGTACCACTTCTACAGGAAATGAGAAGAAACCCTTTAAATATTTGTCCCCAAGAGAGGATCTTTTTGCTTCAATTGAGGATCTTCTTGTACTTCTTGCTTTGCTAAAAACTTAAGCATTTCAGTGTTTAACTCAGAATTTTTTTTAAGCCAGATGGGAAGAAATTGCAGGCGGGTGGCAGCCCCTTGTATAGTTGCTGAAAAGTGCTGGGTGGTGCGCCCAGCTAAAAGAGGCTGGGGAGAACACTACATTTTTGGATTTCCTTTAATTTTCCGTCTCATTGCTGGCCAACTAGAGCCATAGAGGGGTAAATCTATCCAATGTAACCTTAAAAAAATCTAAACCTGCCCTACTCTAAAAAAGAACACTTTATAAAAAACTAATTTGGAGCCACTGTATAACACCAGATTACATCACATCCTTTTCCCTTCATCCCTCTTCACTTTGTGCTTCCAGTTATTTGAGATTTATGCTATATAGAACTGATGAGAGTCAGTCCTGGATTGAGTCAGCGAGACATAAGGAGGAGCAAAATACTCATTATTATTATTATTTTCTTTTTTACTATGATGGTGCTTTTACCTCGCCTCTCCTTTTACATCCTAATGTTTTTCATTCAGCAAAATAACTCTTAGATATAAGACACACGGGTCGATGATTAAGCTTTATACACATGAAGTATTGTGATTCCCACACTCTGGGTGTGTGCCGTCAACACCTCTCTGTGTCCGCCCATGTCTTATAGGGAGCTGTAATTGTTTGCACTAAGCAGGGCTGCAACAAAACAATTCTCACAGTAAAGCTGTTTCATTTCTGGAGAGGCGGGAGGTGAAAAATGAAATTATCAGAACTGGTGACATGGGTAATGCAAGAGCGTAGAGGAGATGTGCAACCAAAACCAAAAACTGGATAAAGCTCACATTGGCCTTCACCCAATCACAGAACTTTTGTAGGATAGAAGTCTTCACTTAGTTCTTTGATCATCACCTACCAATGAGGCTAAAAACATGTGGTCACCTCTCCAAATATTGTGTTCAGGAGTTTCTAGTGAAGAGTTCAGCAGAAAAAAAACACCAAATTGGGATTTTCACTGCATGAAGGTTAAGCTGTCCATCAAGTTCAAAAGCTAGGGAAACATAATACAACCAGAACCCAGAGAGAACCATATATACAAAGTTGATCCAGAGGAAGGCAAAAAAACATTTAAAGCCTGGTACTATTTCTCCAACAGAGTAAAAAATATCCTCCCTGATCTCATGGGGCAATCGGATGTTCCCTGGATCAACAGCCTCTGTTAGCGTAACTTCAAAACCTTAATAACCAGTTAGATTCTGTTAGATCATAAAATATTAACAATAACTGCTAAAAACGCATATTTTTTGTTATTAGATACGTATAAAAATAATTGGACACTAAATAACAAGTGATATTCCAATAACAAAAGATGACAAATATTGTCTTAATAACTCGACACGTTTCGCAGTTAATAAGTCTGCTTCATCAGGAGTTTCATGTATAGGGACATAGTACACATGAAGTTCAAACTGAACAGTTAAAAGAATGTTCACCTGCACATTGGCCAAAACTAGGTCAGCAAATTATGTGCAAGGGAAGGGGAGGACTAAGCGGGGGACTCCAGACAATGTCACAATATCTCCAAAAATAGAACAGAGATATATCTACACGTTATAGAACCAGCACGTTACATCAAGCTGAAGGGTTCTGTAAATACTACAACATACAAAGACATTTTAGACCATTTGGGGGTTCTTGTTATGTTCTGGCATGACTGGACCCTTGAGTAGGAAGCAAGCTCCATAAAGTCATGGTTTGGTTTGGAGGAACTTGGGTGTTCTTCATGACCTGAACCCTATTGAACAGCTTTGGGGTAAGTTGGGGCGTGGATTGTGACCAAGAGCTTCTCATCCAGGATCAACCAACATCGTTTTGCCTAAATCAGTACAGGTAGTCCCCAGGTTAAGGACATCTGACATATGGACGTCTCCTAGATAGGAACGGGGCTTCCCTGCAGGCTCGTGTGCAGGACGGAGGCTTGACCGGTGGGAGGGGGTGGTTTGCATGAATTGCAGAAGAAATCTTTTGCTAAACACAGATGACGTTGTGGGTGATCTTAATGACTGAGCTCTTTCTGCAGCCTCTTGTAACTCTTTAATCACCAAGACAAACTCTGCAGCTATTTATTTTTGCATCTCAAAGCACAGCTTGCTCCAGAAGTTAATGAGTGTCTAGGCTCCATAAAGTTTTTTTTGTGATTAACTCACAGTGAGGATTTTATACAGTAACTGACACCATACTGCCTAATATTATGTTGAGACAAACATCTGTCCTAATTGCATAGATTAAAATAATGTATCTGTTCCGACTTACATACAAATTCAACTTAAGAACAAACCTACATTCCCTATCTCGTATATAACCCGGGGACTACCTGTACACGTTCCCATCAAAAACACATTTCCTGATCAAATCTTATGGAAAGCTTTTCCAGGATGCCGCTAGTTGAGACAAATCCAACTTCATATTCTTGTCTATATGTTTGGAATAGGATGCTCAATAAACCTCCTATTCCAAACTCACAAACATGATTATGAAGTTCTGATGTCCATAAACTTTTTCCTATATAAAGCTGAAGTTTCTTCTGATATTTTATCTTCTGTAGTTCCTCATTCCCCTCTCATTAACATGTTGATGACATTATTAAATAAAGTTTCTGTTTCCTTATTCCTAATTTTAGAACCTGGTGACATCATTGCTAGGTGTTTGTGCAGGAAAAAACAGGAAGCTGCAATAATGCTTGCATGCAATGTAGAGCCTTCATGATTGAAAGAAATGAAATCCAGTAAATGATGGGGGTGAGTCGGGGACAGTCAGCCTGGGTTAGATAATGCTGGATGTCCTCCAGCCCAGGAAATGAGGCGGGCTCTGATTTGTTGCAGCTTCTAATGCACAAAGCTGTGCAGTGAAATCAAAGCAATTTCAGGACAGGATAGGATCATGTACAATATATCTTACAAAACACAACAAATTGGATTAGTTATTGAGCAAGAGCATGTTTCTTATAGATGCAACACATGTTAACAAAGTACAGTCTTATATGGTGGAGCAAGACTCCTACTCTTTGGATTAAACGTTATTTTTTGGTGTTTTGGAGTTCATTGTGTTTATTAATAATGAACTGTATATTTATATAGCGCCAACATATTATGTAGTGCTGTACATTGAATAGGGGTTGTAAATGACAGACATATTAACAGGAGGAGAGGATCCTGTCCTGAAGAGCTTACAATCTAAGATGTTACATACATCATACATATCTCATGACATATTCTAGCCATATAATAACTCTGCGGCACACTTCCTCCTTCAGATGGAATGTGGCCATTTTTCCGCCGTGATTCATTCATACGTAGCAGTACATTTATGAAATGCCATTTATTACAGCTCGCAGGTATTACTAATTGTGCACCTCACGCAAAGGTCTAACTGTCAAGCAAATGCTTTCTATAAAAAAAGGAACACTTGGTAGCTTTACATGTCTGTATTATTAATTTCCTGACATGTCCCATTATACAAAAACATTTTTTTTTTTTAGCCTCCATCAAGCTTAATTAAGCTCCTTCGAGCTTCAGTCCTGTGACTTTACCCAGGCTGAGATGTCATCAGTTTGCTGCGGATAGGAGATAGCTTAACCCCAGTCCTTTCTCATCCATTGATTAGACTGCTAAATGTAATCTATGTTATAAACCACAGGAAGCTGATCAGTTTCCGACATTTGTAATCCAAACCAAGCATTACACAGCACAGGGATTTATATGATTATCTCGTCATTAAGCTTACATTTCAAGCAAGGATGTAGATGGTCATTCTGGATGATGCCTGAACAAAGATGGCTCTCTAAAATCAGAGGAGATGCTGTGTGGCTTTTAAAGGCTTGCAAAATGCATTCATCTCTGTATCCCTATTACCTTAGGGGAACCCTTGAGATCCCCATCAGCTCTGTAGATTTGTATGGAGCTTTTAAGATCCCCAATATCTCTCAACCCTTAAGATTCCCATCATCTCTGTTACAGCATGACTGTGCCCTTTGCAGCCAAAGACATAGTTTGATGAGTTTGGGTTGGAGGAACTCAAGTGTCTAACACAGCCCTGACTTCCACCCTACTGTACACCTTTGGGGGGAAGTATAACATCAATCTTGGGCAAGGTCTTCTCAACAAACATCAGTTACCTGGGCTGAAGATACTCTGAAGATCCTTATCATCTCTATAGATTTGTAGGGAAACCTTAAAGATCCCCATCATATCTGTAGATACTTCCGGAACCCTTTAAATCCCTATAATCTTTAAAGATATGTAGGTAACCCTTAGGATCCTCATCATCTCTATAGATATGTAAGGAACCTTTAAAATCCCCATTATCT